>NC_092587.1:140997500-141157500 GCF_047663525.1 Anas platyrhynchos
AGCAAAGGAGACCAAAGTTACTTGGAGTGGAGCAGGAGGAGGTTTGAGGGATAGTTGGCATTAGGGCAGATCACACTCATAAGCACCACTTCTCCAAAGGCTCGGTGAAAGCAGAAGCACAGGGGGTAGAAAGAACATGCCAAACTTCATATGCTTGGACGTTTTATTTGTATTGACCTGAGCGAGAGGTGCTCAAGTGTAAGCACTTGATTTTCCAGCTATGGATGGGTGCCCTTCACAGAGCCGGACCGGCCGGGGGTGTTTGCGGTAGCCTGAGCATGATGAAGCTTTAAGTGAAGTCAGAAACCCAAAACTTGCAACGGAAACTTTCTTCATGTATTTAATTTATTGGTGGAGAAGGGGTGGGGGCAGACGGAAAGGGAAGAACCACGTTCGTGAATTGTTCCTCGACTATGTGAGTGGGTGTTTTAATGGAACAGAAAGAAAACAGCACAAGTTGATTTCACGGGGTTTATAAGCGCGCTGAGCTATAAACCGAAACGGTCTTGGCCAAATATTTATTTTATTTCTCCTCAGCACTTCATTTTTCTTGAAGTGCTCTGCAAATACCGCCTCTCATGGAGGATTACTCTGGTAGCCGTGACCCCCATTCCCCGGGCTGTGGAACAGCGGGATTAGCGCCTATGCCGGGCGGGGGCCAAGGCCCGGCAGTGGGAGGGCATGGAGCTGCCTTCACTTCGGGTTTTTGTGCTAATGCTCAAGTGTTAGTGTTTAAAACACCTCAGTGCTCTGTCTGGTGTACTTCGTCCCTCATGTTTTCCCTCAAGTGAGGTGGCTTTGGCTTCCCTCAGTGGGTGGTAAGGCCGGGTATGGCCGCCAGAGAGGCCTCCACCAGCCCCTGCCTCGTCCTGCCTGCCTGAAGCAAACACGGGGTGTTTTCTGGCGTTTTGCAGGCTCACAGGCTGTGTGTGCACGGCCTGGGCTTCTCCTCCTCCTTGTAGGCCGGAGCTGCGGCTGCTGCCCTTCTCCAGAAGCTTTAGGGCCAGTCAGGGATGCTCAGGCAAACACAAAGCGCTAGGAAAATACCACAGACCTTTGGGGGTCTCTGATGGCCTGTTCGGTGCTTGCGTATCTAGACTTCCTCGAAGCTGGAAAAAAAAAGAAGTGGAATAAAAGACTCCAACAAACAATGTGCTGGTGTTTGAGGGACCTCGGGTGCTGCAGGGGGATGGGGTTGTAAAGCCGAGAGCAAATAAAGATTTCTCCTCTCTATGCCTGTAAAGCAGTGCAGGTGGCATTGGCCGCCTTCCTGACCAAGCTTTTCTTTGCTGCCTTGTGGTGTTTCTACAAGGATATTTGCATCCTCTGCCTGCAGCAAGCCAGAATTTGCTTTTCTGCTGAGAACTGAATGACACAACGGAGTTTCTGCCATTGTTTCACTGAAATTCAAAGCGCTTTCTGATTCATTGAAAGAAGAGGGATCCAGAGGCCAGTATCCTCTGTTTTGGTCGAAAATTGGTGTGCTTCCCATATTCAGCTGCTGCCCTGCTGCAGCATTTTCCACTGGAGCATCACACTCTTGCGAGGAGAAGTCGCTGGTGTGTTGAGCTGGTGGTGCTCGGCTGCAATGGGTAGTCGAGGGCTGCGGGATGAAGCCCTTTGGGCCAAATTCCTGCACTCACCTGGCTGGCAAAGCTGCCATCCCAGCCAGCAGCTGTGTTTTTGCCTTCTGAACTTGCTCATGCTGCAACCTGAAATAGGAGGAGAGAGCCGAGCACCTCCCGGGGCACCAGCAGCTGAGCCCCAAGAGGTGCTGAGGTGCTGCTGGAAGCACCAGTACCAGCAAGACCTCCAGCCACCACAGTGCGACCGGCCAGAGCTCATCCATCTTGGCTGGGTTACTGAGTGTTTGGGTAATGTTGACGGCAAGGAGGGAATATCCTCCACTCCACAAAAACACATAAACACCAAGTTAGCACATTGGTTTTGTTTGCTCAGGGGTTCTGAAGTGCACGGGGAGGTGGAGTGTGGCGATACTTTATCATCGTGCCGACTTGCGGGGAGAATGGATGAGAGCTTGCGTGGATTAAAAAAAAAAACAGTCTCAGTGGAGCCAAAACTTGGCTCTGTGTTTTGGATAGATCCAGCACAAAGACAAAGATTCCTGCCAGGGATGTTGTTTTTTTTTTTTTTCCCCCCCATTTTTTGGCAACTGTAAATCTGTCTGGCTTTGGCACTCCTCAAGACATATTGCTCTCTCGCAGCATCCCTGTCGTACACTGGCGTTTTCTTCTGGCCTTTCAGAAATAATAATTCCTCGGGCCAGTCTTGCTCTGAAGGGGAAGTCAGCGGTTACTATCCAACTCCGCTCTTGACCGCATTGGCCAAATCCAAAATAATTCCCAGATTTAGCAAGATCAGAGCGGCAGCCCCGGGACTCGGAGGCGGGTTAGGGGTCACGTGCGAGCTGGAGGGAGCTGGAGCTGCTCTTTTGAGAGGGCTGCGCTTAGCGCTCGTAAGCTCTTTGCCCCCCGACCCCTGTTTGCTGTTTCGGGGATGGCTGTACATTATCGCTCTCCCCTTGGAGATTATTTACAGTGGTTTAAACTATGCCGATCGCCGCAGGTTGAGGCTGGCAGTCAAGGGTTTTATTTGGGGTGCCTTTGCACTTCGAAATAAAAGAGAAACGTTTTTATCCCATTCCGGAGCCTTCGGAACTGCACGCGCACACAAACCATCCTCGGAAAAACCTTGTGTCAGGCCCCGCTGAATATTATAATTCCTGTTAAAAAGTAAATATTATAATTCATGTTAAAAGTGGCAATTTTAGCCTCGTACTCCTCCTCCCTTCTATTTCTCTTCCCAGCGTTTGTTCAGCTTAATTGCTGCGTAGCGTGCCTTTGGGCTGGTGCACGTAGAGGGCTACGGTCTGAAGGGTTATTCTTTGTGTTTTGATGGATACACCAGGGCATTGATACTGAGGAAATTATAGGCGTGCTCTCAAATTTACATTCACAAATCAGTTCATTGACTGGCTGCCTAAAGGGACAAATTATTCCAATTTATTCGTTAGGTTTTTGCAATCCTAGATTTGAAGAGTTTCCTGTTTGAATTAGGTGCATCACAAATGGGAGAAACCTGTGTGCAGTTTATTTAAGAACTGGAAACAGTTGGGTTTGGATTAATTAGGGATAGCAGTAGCAAATCTTTTTACCCATAGATTTGAGACATCTTCTTGATTGTGTGTGTCACTTTGATCAGAGGTGACATGTGAATTGAGTCATAGACTTAGCCCCATCTAGTATTTGCATATAATACATTTTAATTACTTTCAAATTTGAAAAAAAAAGAGAACAAAAACCAAACCACTTCATAACGACCTTTATTTTCATGCTAAGAGCATGTTTTATGTTTCAGTAGTAAGACTGCACTTCAGGTGTATGCTGCATGACATTTTAGATTTGTTTTTTCTATAAAAGTTTCAATGTATAGTTTTATAAAAAAAAAAATTAAAAGTCTTTTCCTAGCAGACTAACCTAAGAAAAATTAAGCCAAGTGATAATGTTTCTTGCCTTTTTTTTTTTTTTTTTTTTTCAGTGTTCTTACGCCCTATCTCAGTTCTGAACAATGCTGCCTTTTGGTAAACGGTGAAGTTGATGACAGGTCGCTGAAGTATGACGACAAAGTCAGGCTTATATTTAGTGTATTTTATACCCAGAAAGTTCACCCAGTTCTTTTACAGGCTGATTTAAATGCATCTCTGAGATGCTTAGCCCGTGTTTGAAGTGGAAGGAGGAGCTTTTTAGAGGGGCAGAACGTGTAATCATGGAAAGTGAATAACAGCTTGTGATGATGGAGCTGAAACTGCTGGTGAGAATTTTTATAGTGGCATGTAGTTTATGTAACTAACCGAATTAAAATTTAACTGTGTGGGATTATCTTTACTCTTATGGAATACGTTTACTTAGGGAAGAAAAAAAAAAAAAGAAAACAAACCCCAAACTAATCCAGCAATTTCACTGGGTGCGTTCCATTTGATCTTGTATCAATCTGCTGCTAGTAGCATTTTAAAATACGAATTTAATCTTAATGCAGACGTAATTCTCTCCTCTTTCCACTTGCTTGATTCGGACTGCCGGAGGAGACCAGCAGCCCTGGGTTGTGCTTCTGCAGGTCTGGAGAGTCTGGGCTGCAGTCTTGGGTAATTGGCAGTGATGGGGAAAAGGACAGAAAGCGGTATGAACATGCTACAGAGAGAAAAGGAGACCTGTCCCGTGGTGTATCCCAACCTTTGGCAGCCGACAGTGTGTGCGTGTGTTGGGTGGGTGCTTTATTCTTCTCTGGCTGAGGTTGCACCCTGTTCATTGTGCCTCACGGCTGTCATCTACCTGGCTGCGTCCTTTCTGCACCCTCCCTTCAGGTTTTTACAGACATGGATGAGATCTTGAGCCTCCTCTTCCCCAGGCTGGGCAGTCCCAGCTCACGTGTTTAACCCAAGTGAGCTGATCTGCTATAATTTTCTAATTTGGCCTTCCCAACTTTATTCCAGGTTTATGGATTTCCTTGTAGATCCTCTTTTAAGATTTCATGCGTGGAGTTTGGTGCCTCAAACCCTTTCTGTCCTCTGTGCTATATATAGAGGGAGGGAAGAACAAAGCCGAAGTTGCACAAATAAACATTTCACAGCGTATTCTTACATACCCAAACTCAGATGTGCATCAGATCAGTAGGGAGCAGGACTTGTTCTAATTATGTTGTCCACCAAGAAATAGCTCAGCAAATTTGAATAACCCAGGAAGACAGGAACAAAAGGATGTGACTCATGCAGTTTGTCTTCCAGGGAGGCCAACTGAAAATGTGAAGGAAGAATGTGAAATTTCGTGTGTGTTGGTTTTGGCATCGGTTTGGACCTACAGAATAAAAGAAAAAGCAAAATGTCTTCAGATATCTGCTCCTGTCCTCTAAATACTTGCAGCAACTTTGGAAACCAGTATCTTACTGATAAAGAAGTTTTGGTTATGTTACTTTGCTCTTTATATTTTTTTAGGAAAGAGCATGAATTACTGCAGTTTCATGTGATGAATATTTTCAGAATACAGTAATCTGAAATGAAATATGGGATGCACAGAAAGTTTCCCAAAGTATGGAATGCATTTTTCATATTTTTCAGGGAGTGCGTAATCTTTTTTTTTCCAGGATGGGGATATTAAGAAAGCCTTTTTTTTCCACACCAGCAGTTGGTGACATAGTTTACGGAGCATGCAGAATATAAACAGATGAATGTTATTTTTGATGTGTCATTGTCTCAGCAAGACAGGAATTGGCAGCACCGATGACATGACAAGTACTTGGCTATGTCAGATTTACCACATGGCTGTCAGTCTAGCAATTAAAAAGAACTGGCAGGAGACGATTGCTGTGGCTAAGCAGAGGAGCTGATTTTCTATTTCGGAGCCTGATTGTGCAAAATTTGACTCATTTTGTGCTTTCGAGACCAGGTGACTCGCTCAAGCGAGATGCTGTCCCCAGCAGCGGGTGGGGGTGTATGCTCCTGCAGCCACCTTACTTCGTGTTGGCTGATGAAGGGCTAACGTTGTTGTATGAAAGGTTTTTTTTATTTATTTTGCTGTCAGAGTTTAAAGACGAATTGGGAAGATGCTTGTGCGCTGCGCAGGAGCCCTTAAAGGGCTCCTTGTGGACTTCCCAGCAAAGGCCTTTTGTTCTGCCTGCGGGCTCTGTTTCACTTCACGTGACCACGGAGAGGGGATAAATAGCACCAGGACATGTGCAAAGCAAAGGATTTACTTATCTGAACACCCCCCCCATCTCCTCGGTCCTCAGCCCGCTGCAGGCCGGGCGGTGTAGGTTGGGAGCAGGAGGACAGCAAAGCCTCCATCAGAGCCGAGGTGAAGTTCCCCGGGACTTAATGCCTCAGAAAGAGCTGGTCTCCAGCCATCTTTAGCATTTTAATGAGCCCAGCTGATGCTTGGGTGAGGGCTTTTCTTTCCTTTCCTGACAGACTGCTGATACGCATCCAGGAAAACCTCAGCGCTAAACTCGATTCGCGGCCACACCGCTCTCCTCCTCCTCCACCTCCTCCTCCTCCTCCTCCTCCTCCCCTGCTGGCCCAGCTGCACTGAGCTGCTCAGAGGATGCCGACAGCCAGGATTTTCCTCCTGGATGGATGCTGCGTGCCACTTCTAGCCGTCAGCGAGCCACCCTGGCAAGCAGCTGCCCACCCCCCGGTGATGCTCACGCTGTCTCGGAGGAGGTGTCGAGGGGGAGCGGAGCACGCTCTTACCACATGGAGCCATCTGCCTTTAATGACCTCTCCAGCCTGATTTTCTTTTTTTCTCCCCCCTCTCAGCAGACAGGAAAATTTTCAGCCTTGTGCCTGACAGTTTCGTGTTACAAATCCTCTCAAGCTGGCTTCTAATTTTATGGTCTGCTTTGGTGACCACCTCGCACTGGCTGAGGGGAAGGTGGCAAACCGGGGCTGAGGCTCCACGGCTGCCCTGCTGTGTCCATCCCTCCCATCCTCCTCCCGCTTTTCAGGCTCAGCCTTAGCTCCTGGTTGGCAGATGCAGAAACGAGGTGCCTGGGCCTATTCAAACCCAAACTCCCTCCAGCATTTTGAGCTTCTCTGAACCTAGTTTGCACATACTTCAGTATCATGATGGGTTTTAATTCCCTCAGCTCCATCATGATGTGAAGGGTGGCACTGGAACTTCCTAACTTTTTGGAGACTGGGAACAATAGGCATGTGGAGGAAGTGTGAGCTCCTGGCATCATCTTTCCCAGTCTTTTGCTGGCAATCAGCAGAGCTTACAGCATCTTAAACAAGCTGACAAAATACACGTTCTAGGTTATGCATACGATTTTTTAAATCCTTTTTCTAAGAAACATCTTTGCCTTGTTTGAAGGAAAGAATGGGTAGACATCAGCGACGAGCCTTTCCTATGTTGTGTAAGCAGGTATATGTAAACAGATGTTAGGGAAAGCTCCACAGTTTTTGAAGAAAAGAGGCCTCTTTTGGAAGTTTTTATACTTTTTTATGAAGTTTAGTCAAAACTTGTTGTAAATTAAGCTTTCAGAGTTTTCGGTTCTTAGACGAAGCTTTATGTTTTGGGGGGAAGCAGTCTACTGCCCCAGATGTTGTATAAAAATGCCGTCACAAGAGAAAATCCTGTAATTTTTACCTATATGTAATTTTATATATGGCTTAGAGGCAGTTGTTACAAATATAATATTACACAGGATTATTTTTTGGTGCTCTCTAATTGTTACCAAAACTGCAAGTGTCAGGGGCTCTGTGGTGGGGCTTGAAATAGCTCCTGGTGGTCCTTTTTCTCCCCCCCCAGTCTCCGGCTATTACCACATCACACAGCACTGCCGAGGTCAGCACATTTTGGCATGTGCGGTCGTCTGTGTCCAGAGGAGGCTCTGGGAGGCGTGAGTATTCAGGGCTGAGCCCGGGGAGGTAAGAGCAAACTGCATTTTCTCAGCCCCCGGCTGGCCCAAGCCGGTGTTTAAGAGGCCTTGGCTTTCATTATGGGTAAATTCTATTAAACATGCTCTTTTCACCGCTCTCTTCGCGTTCTGGGAAGAGCGGATTTGTGCCAGAGAAAATAACTGGTTTTGGAGGGGAGCGGAGGAGGCCAGCTGAAATAAGGGTGGTTTTTGAGTGTGCTTGGCTTTGAAACCTTTTCGTCTCTCTCTCAGGTTTCTCAGATCATTCCCAGCGAGTGCTGGGCTTGAACTTTCAGATGTGACTTTTCACGTGCCCTCAGTTTTCGGGAGGGCTTCCTGAAACTTGGCTTTTTTAGAGTGCACATGGTACCTGTCTTCTGAAAACCACTGGCTGCGTTTTGGTCCTGGTGTTTTCTTTTTTAACTTGGAGGTAACATTGAATGTTACTGCAGGGCTGATGCTGACAAATGCCATTGCCAGCACGATATGCTTGCTCTGTGTGGAGGCAACGAGGTCTGGGGGGATGCTCGGGGTGAGGGCACCAGTTTATTCTCGCCGTAGCCCCAGCCTTCCTCTTGTGCTCTTGCTGGGGATGTGACCTGTTCCCCTGTTCTCCTGTATGGGTCTCCTTTTTACCCACCATTTCCCATCGCTGCCTCTCACTGCTTTATTCTGTGCACCTGATAGCTGTGGTCAAGGAGGCTTTGGAGAGGTGCTTTTGGGGTAGGAAGAGGCAGAGGGCTCACAGGTCGCAAGGAGGACCCAATCCAGTGCTTGAGCTGCGTGGCAGGAGGCAGTGGCCATGCCATTTCTGCAAGCTGCCATGCTTCCAGCGGACACTTCCCAAAAGTGTTTCTTATAATAGCTGTCTGGCCTTCCTTACAGGGGGAAAAAAATCACTCAGTGGCTTAGAAATCTGGTTATTGTAAAAGAAAACACGTTTGTAGCACATCTGGGTAATTATCTCCTAGAGTGTGGTTTTATCTGTCCCCTGTTCTCACGGGATCCGATGATACCATCTCGGTGGCATTTCCTCAGGAAAGCTGGTGACTCCCTGGTCCCCGTCACCACCCTGGCCCTGCTGGTGACGCCGGCCCCAAGGAACCGAGAAGGAACGTGACATGGCGCTGCTTGCCACGGGGACGGGGACAAGATGGCGTCCGCTGCCTCACGGGTCTCGGCCTCGCCCCTGACCTAACGCGTGTGGCTGTCTCCTGTCAGAGGCTGGCTGTGACCCCTGATCGGATGAGGGAAATTTCCTTCAGCTTGAGCCTTTTATCCCTGGAAGGTGGGCTCAAGCCTTGTGTAAGGGACTGAAGTTTCTGACCGCAGCCCTTAGGCATAGGGCATGTGGCACTGATGGGAGGGAACACAGACCTAGTGCTGGAGGGGGGCAGCTGGGTGGGCGCCTGCTCTTCACGGTGGCCGCTTGCCTTGGGCTGGTGTCAGCCGTGTCCCCAAGTCAGTGTCACCCATGGACACCTGCCCAGGTCTCTTCTGAGCGAGGTGTTAGTGCTTGCGGTGGAGTGAAACACCAGCACGGGCTGTGCCCAAGGCAGGCTGACCCGCACATATGGACAGCGGGGTGCTCGCTAGGTGTTGGTGCACGGACTTGGGCTTCCAGTCCCCACTGTTTCTATACCTTGATTTTTAATTACTCTCTCAGATGCTTTCTCACTTTTGGCTTTAGCCCATTTTTCCCCCGTTCCCTTTCACTCGTGTAGCGGTTTCCTTGCTTTGCCCCCTTTACCTCCAGTCACCTTTAGTTCCTTAGGACAGGAGCTAACTGCACGCTGCTGGGCTGGAGCTACAAACAGAACGACCTTTTCCTAAACACACCTCTGTTTTAAGGGCGAGGCGATAAACCTCTTTGAAAGGGCATTTGCACCACTCTTTCCTTTCTCTCTGAGGGTACCTTGAAGTTTTTTGTTTTTAAATCTGCTTTTGATAATTACTGCAGTTGATGAAATCAACCATGGCTTTTGCAAGCGTTCCTGTACATTTAGAGAAGTAACTTCTGGCAAACTAGACCTTGTCGTTTCCTTATGCGTTAAAAAAACGTGACTTGCTCTCCCCATATTCAGCACCAACCTCCTTATTTCCCCAGCTTGAACAGAAAGGATGAGGTCGGGCTAGGAGAAGGAGTCCTGTGTTGATCTGGCAAGGGTGAAAGAGCCTGCTTTCACAGAGACATGTTTTCAAAAGGCTTAAGTTACTCTTATATTGTCCTCAGCAGCAAGGATTTGTTTTCATAGCTGAGAGTAGAACAAATGGCTTTCTTTAAATGACAGTATTTTTAGTAAAAATGCGGGGAGTAGGGTAGTAATAAAATTGTCTGCAGCTGAGATAACATTTTATTTTATTTACTTGTCTGGGGTTTTTTTGCGAGTCAATAGCTAGTACAAGGCATTGTCATTGCCTGAGCACAGCGAAGAGGCGAGGTGCTAATTGCTGTTTTCCGAGACAAGGACAACAGCTGGAGAAGCTCCACTTTGTCGTTGAGCTCCCGGTCTTTATTAGCAGCCACTGATCTAATCCGGTTGCTTATCTTAGTGACACAGCTTTGGTCCTTCTGTACCAAGTTATGAGATTGGCCATCCATCCGTCTGTCCGTCCATCCGTCCATCCTTGAAGTCCATAAACGAGATAACAGAAGCAAAAGTTGTGGAAGCAGGGCTCTGCCTCAGCCCTTCCAATTTACTTTTCAGTTTCTTGGCACTTTACTGAATACCCCATGAAACATGCCTGGAGAAAGGTAGATATTTTTCTTCTCCTCCTGACAGGATTCATTGCAGCTCCAGTCGCACAGTGCAGCAGCAGTTAATTGTGAAGCTGTGCTGGAAGTGATGTCCTTGGCAGCAGAAAGTTTTTCTTGTTGAACTCCTTGGCATGGAAGTGGCTTTTAGCAACCCCGTACTCGTGATCCTACTTCCTTAATTTATAAATATTAAATTAGAAGAATTAAATGTCTTCTGATTTCAGCTAATGAAAGTGAAGTAAATCATGGTTATGGATGAACTGCTGTGTAAACTTGCTGCTGTAAAATACCCTGCCAAGTAGGATGCTGTAACAAAGTAAATCCTATAAGCCCAAAGCTTAATTATTGATTTGATTTAGGCATATATACAAGGGCTAAGAAAATACTATAAATTCAGCTTCTAGTGTAAGTTGTAATTCAAGTTGTAAAACAGTTTCTATTATGGGCCTCAGACTGGAGACCGTCAAAATAATTGATTTTTTTTCCCTGTTTTGGCCAAAAGTTTTCATCTGGCTCATTCTCCCAGGAGTTTGCTTTGAGTGTTTGTGCTAAGTGGTTTTGGTTGGGCCGTTGAAATTGGGAAGGTGATGGGAGGAATTGGTTCCCCTCATCTGATTAAATTCTGTCCTTTCTTTTATAGTGGGCCAGAGCAAAGGTTTGAAACAGGAGGAGAAACTGATGTTGGAAAGATTTTAACTGTTGAGATGTGGAAATTTTCATGTATTCAGAGCAGGCCTTCAACAGAGGGATTGAGAAACTGCCTCCACCAAAATCTCACAGTGCTTCTGTAAAACCAGGGGTGTAAATAGTATCGCAGATCCCCCAGGCTGTTGCAATCTGGATGAAATCCCATGTATGGGGAGACGTGGCAGAACTGATGAATGTGGTCAGGGTTTTGGGCACACAAAATGCCCTTTGAGCCCAAAAAGAGGATGAGCAAACCTGAAGCGAGATGCAAGCTGGATTGTGTCAATCTAAGTTTCTAAGAAGGTTTTTAGTTTTTTTAACACGGGTTTTAATTTTTTAAACACCGTGCCCTCTTTTTGAATACCATGACTGCATTTTGCCTTCACTTCAGATAATTTTTAGCTGGGGTGCACGTGCTCTCCTGAATCTGTTTGGGCTGAGCGGTTTGTGTGTGGGGGTGGTTGAGCACTATCTGATACAATGACGCTTTGGTCGTGATTTGAGGCCTCCGAGTGGTACTGCAGCATAAATAAGAAATAAATTGTCGCTGAGCCGCACTCCCACGCCAAGCCTCTGTAAACCCATTCACTCCCAACGGGGCTGTTGTTCCAGCTGTAATTAGCCTGCTGCGTGAGCATCCCCCAGGAACCAGACCTCGTTGGTGGCCGGTGGAGAAGCTGCAGCCCTGTCTCCACACGCTATCTTCACAGCTGTAGCCCTCTCAAACCCCATGCTCCCAATGAATGAGATCCCATTGTGTTTGCTCTCACCCCAGCACGTACCATTGGCAATGTAGGAACACCGCCTGGCATTGCTCTAGGTGGCTTGTACCTTGAAAATAACCCGCAGGACATCTGCACTCAGGGGTGCATTTACTCGGGCTTTAGACCATCCATATCAGCTGTGAAGTGCCTCCCATTGGTGCCTCTCCCTAGATGGCTTGATTTAATTTCTGGCTCCCTGCAGCTGTCTATCTGCGGGTCTGGTAGCCTGTCAGTTCCACCCATAAAGCCAGGGCAGGCTCCCATTCACCCTCTTCTCCTTTTCATAGCTTATTTTTTTTTGAGCTTCAGGATCCTCTTTGTTCCTTCACCTAGGAAAGACTGAATTATGCCAACCTGAAGGTAGGAAGGTAGGTGGTTGTTCTGCTAAAAAAAAAACACCAACAACTAACCAACCAAAAAAAAAAAAGCCAACACTTCTCTACCTTTTTTTTTTTTTTTTTTCCCAATTAGCTTTATTTTTGCGATGAGTTTCCCCCTTGCTCTGTTTCAGGTGTTGGCATTTGGACATACATCAAACAGATAAGCTGGGGGGCATACAGCAGGTATTCATACTTGCACGTGTAACTTCTGCATTCTCCACAGCTCGCTGTGAGCTTGGAAAGGTCCTGTCTTCCCTCAAAACGAAGGAAATGCAGGAAAAATGGGCTCAAGCAGGTTATTGGTATCAGAACCAGCTCTGGGAGGGATGCGGGGAGGAGCAGTGCCGGGACTCGGCATGTGCCCGTGCCGTGAGGTCAGGCATGCTCGCTGGAGCCTTGGTGACCCCGTCCGCTCTGCTGAGTGACTCATCAGATAGCTAAATGCCCCCCGCTCCAAGCTGTTGGCCGTCTTTTTTCCAACAAAGAGAAGAATAACAGAACTGCAGCCCACTGTGCTGCTCCCTACTGTGCTATAGTGCCGGCCTCGCCAAGGGTTTTATTTGAAACTTGGCGTAGGGAGCAGATAATTGGAACATTGCTCTTTTTTTTTTTTTTTTTTTTCCCTACCGTTATGGTAAATTCGTGATGCACTTGCACACTTCCCTTTAACCCATGCTCATTATATGCAATCCTACAGACTGCCTCGCTCAGGGCACGATTATCCTGAACCGGACCCCGGTAATGTCCTAATGAGGCAGGGCCCCACAGCACACCAAGCAGAGGGTGAGCTGAAGCCCTAACGAAGGCCGTGCCCGATGTCTGCCGTGGGGTGCAGGAGCCATGCCGCGTGGCCCCGGGCTGCTGCTCCCTTCTGGAACCTTCCGTCTGGGATGCGCAGGCTTTTCAAACGACTTGGCATAGAGTGAGCCATCAGTGGAGGAGTGTGGGAGGAGTTGGCCTGTGTTAAAGGCAGTCTTTTCTCACCACCTCTGAAACGCGGAGCCTTTTGGAGGAGCTGGCGATGGTTAAATTTGGAAGCGAGAACACCTCAGGCTTGAAAGTACACCAGCAGCACCCGCGCCCGGCGGGGCAAGGTGCAGAGGCGACGGTGCTGAAGCGGTGGAAATTTGTCCTGAAGGACAAAGTGTCTCCGCAAAGAGGGAATTCGGAAAAATTATTTTCTTTTGCCTTGCTTTCAGGCTGCTAGATAAAGATCTGCATTTCCTCCGCATCAGCAAATCTCGGATTTACAGTCTCTTGAAGACTTCCAAATGATGTTGTTAATGTTTATTCAACAGATCTTTCTTTAATAAAATATCTACTTGTTTCGGAGGCTGTCTTAACCTGCTCATTCCCTTTTGCCGTACTGAAGGGCAGGGAAAGCATTAACGATAATTCTTCCTGTAAACCCTTTCTGCCTTTCCAAATTTAACATGGAAATCACTTAATATTTGGAAGCTGAAAGTTATAACGCGTGTACTTCTTGAACAAACCACACCACCTCTTCAGGAGAAGGAGATTATTTTTTCCGTGCGTTGGAGTAAGGCTGAAAAATTCAGAAAGCTGGAGGGATCTCCTCTGCCTTGAAGCAGGACCCAACAGCCTGTTGGAATAGGCACGCCTCTGGTTTTCAGCCTGCCTGCCGGTGTGCAGCGCTGTTTGTGGCATTGCACCCCTGTACTCGGCTCTGGTGAGGCCGCACCTCGAGTGCTGTGCTCAGCTTTGGGCCTCTCACTACCAGAAGGACATCGAGGCCCTGGAGCGAGTCCAGAGCAGGGCTACGAAGCTGGGGAAGGGCCTGGAGCACAAGGCCTGTGAGGAACGGCTGAGGGAGCTGGGGGTGTTTGGGCTGGGGAAGAGGAGGCTCAGGGGAGACCTCATTGCTCTCTGCAGCTACCTGAGAGGAATATGTGGGGAGCTGGGGTTGACCTCTTCTCACAGGTAACCAGTGATAGGACCAGAGGGAATGGCCTCAAGTTGCCCCAGGGGAGGTTCAGGCTGGCAATGAGGAGACATTTCTGCTCAGAAAGAGCAGTCAGGCACTGGGACGGGTTGCCCAGGGAGGTGGTGGAGTCACCGTCCCTGGGGGTGTTCAAGGAGAGGTTGGGCCTGGTGCTTGGGGACAGGGTTAGTGGGTGACAGTGGTGGCAGGGGGGTGTTTGGACCAGGTGATCTTGGAGGGCGTTTCCAACCCTAATGATTCTGTGGTTCTGTGTCTTAGGAGGGGTGGGAAGTGGTGTCCTGTCACCTCTGCTCCTCTTGGCCAAGTGTGGTCAAGTAGGAGCGTGGCCAAGAGGAGTTCACCTGCACCGGGTGGTGAAGATTCTCCACAGAGCAGCTTGGGGTGTCTTCACTGGGTGGTGGGGTGCCTTACAGCTGCCTCTCAAGGGGTTGCAAGTGGTGTGCTGGAGTCACACAGGGTTCCTTTGAGTGCACGAGTGTATTAGTGCCACTTCTGAGGCGTGCCAGAGCATCCTGCCTGGCCCCCAGCACCTGCCCCGAAAGGACATGCAGGTTTGCAGCAGGCCCTGTGCCTCTTTCTGCCTGCCCCGGGATGTCCCACCCGGCATCAATCACCCATATTTAGACCTTGTGGACTGCTCCGCAGGATGCCGGCAGTCCGGGCTCGGCCGATAGCTGGAGGAAAGGGAAGTCTGACTCCGTTTCCTTGGTTTTCCCTCAGCAGCCGTGAGCTCGTTGCCTCGCTGCTGCGGCCTTGGCTGCTCTTGTCCTTATCTTGCGAGGCACTGACTGTGCCTGATGCTTCTGCTGGAAACATTGGGGGCTATTTCCTGGTCCAAAACAGCTGCTCAGTACAGAGGAGCTGCAATACTTGTGGAAGGCTCCAGTCCTGGTAATACTTATCTGTTCCCATCTATCTGTCATAGCTTTTACCCAGGAATATGTAAGCACTTCTTAAAATAAATCGTAATGAATTACGCCTGACAACACAGCTATGAGCTTGGTTAGTAGTTTATAGATAAAAAAAAACAACAGAGGAAATTGATTTAGTTGTTCAAAATTGCTCAGGAAGCCTCTGGCCGGAGTGGAAATGTGTCATCTCCTTTCAGACCTCTCTTCCTCACATGCGTTCTCCCACCTCACAGTGCTTTGAGGTGAGAAACATTTGTTTGTAGTCTCGTGTCTCCTCCATCGTGCCTCAGCTTGCTCAGGATAGCAACTTCCCCGTGAACTTTTCTTCCTTGGCTGGTTCTGGAGCTTTTTTCTGGTCATTTTCAGGGGAAAAGCTAGAAAAACTGAGTTGGGTTTGCACTGAGGGCATCAACGACTGGAGTTCGCCCTGGGAATCAGCTCTCTCCTTGCCCTTGGGAGTGGTGACATCTATGCGTTATCTTCCAACCCCAACCGCATTGCCCATGGGGGGACCTTTCTGATACTTGTGGATTTGCTTGTAAGGAGAGGGTTAGAGGTTCCTGCCTGCTTTAACAGGAAAAAAAGAAGAGGGTTGGCACGTTTTGTCTTTTGGAGTGAAGACAAGGTGCACGTGCACCTCTTTACCTCCTGGACGCTGAGGCTGCTTCCCCCGAGGAAGCGGAATGTGGTAGCAGAAAGCCAGCGCTTAATTTGTGTAGTAGCACACTTTGCAAGACGTGACTTGAAAAGGGGAGAAAGAAACGTTTGCAAACTGAGGAGAGTCAGGGAAGTGGTTGTAAGGGTGGAGATAGGGGTGGAGAGCGGGTCAGACTCTCGCTGCATGCACAGCTTGGAGGAACAATGCTAGCGATGCCGACTTCTGAATGCACATACAAGTTTCTCCACAATTAATTTATATGAGCAGAGGTCCCCTGGCACAGCTGCTAGTTTCAAGAGCAGTTTGGCTGAAAGCCTCAGGTCTGTTACAGAGCTTTGCAAAAAAAACATTAAATAGATACTTGTTTCTTAAGTTTTATTTTTTTTTTCTTACCGTACCTTTTCCTTTCAGGGGCTTTAACCATCTCTTTTTTGTAGACTTGGGAAGCACCTGGCATGTCCATTGCAGTGGACAAATGATACAGAAACTTGTTTTTCTTCTCTGTCTTTGAACATTAGGACATTTTTTTTTAAACATATGGAGTTTGATACCCATATTTGAATGTTGGCCTTGCAGTCACGGCTGAAGCGATGGGACGTCCCAGCAGAGTGTGGTCCTGAAAACACCTGTGTCTAGCTGTGGTGGAAAGAAGTGCTGCTGACTGTCACAAATGGCATCATTAAATGGACAAGCCTTACTGAAATCTAGCATTTTAACCTTCTGTTACTCACACTTGTTTCCTGAGCTGCTCTGATGCAATGGCCTACTCTTGTGTGTTGGCACAGTCTCAAGGCAGGACTCTTTCCTTCTCTTTTTCTTTGGCTGTTCCTTCCAGCTTCCTGGACTGGATGCCTCTTCTTTGTGTCGCAGTATGTCCATGAGACGGATTTTTTTTGCATCTGGGAGTTTAAAGATCAGAAGGAAGCTCTGGTTTCATTCCTGCTTGGTTTTTGGTTCCTTGATGCTATTGCCTGGTCCCGAAGGCAGCAGCCATGTGAGTGTCACATTCGATCCAGTATCAGGTAATCTTGATTGAAGAAAGAAGGGCTTTGCTCATCATTTGTGAGGTGATTCCAACCGGAGGAAATGAAACCCTGCCACTGCTTGAAGTCAGTAGGTATCCTCAGTTGAGATGCTGTTTCCTGAGAATGGAGGAGTCTTCCCTGGGAGTGCTGAAGATCTGATGAGGAGATGAAAGATAAGGCTGTACTTGCTCCTACACGCCCTATCTCCAGCTCTGTTGCTATTGACCCATCCACCAGTAAAATACTTCTGTGTTTTTTTTGCAATCTTTACGTCTTATGTTCGAGAGCTCTTCCAAAGCCATAGTGCTTCTTGCTTCCCCAGAGAGGCTGTGCCAAGTGAGACACTGGGTGGGACCTCAGTCCTGGTTCCTCACTGGGGATCACCCGTCCTCTCTGCCAGGCCTCTCCCGTACCACAGCCTGGAGAAATGCAGCCTGAAGGCCTCCTTTTCAAGTTAATTTCCTTGAAGAAATCAGACTTGAGTTAAGCCTATCATGAATCTTCTAGTTTGTTTTCCTGGAATATCTTGGCACGGACTTGCCTGTGCTTTGAATGATTTCTGTCTTGAGGCAGAGGCAAAACTTGTCCTTAGTAAGTGCGTTCTTAGGGCTAAATGTGTGTGTGTACACATTCGGGGGGGTCACAGGAGTACAGCAAGTGAACTTTTGCCTGCAACGAGCATGAAAACGAAGACTGGGAAGCTGGAATAATCTGCTTTGAATTCACGCTAGTAGGTTTTCCTCATCATTTTCAGTAACTTCTCTACCTAAAGATGGTTCTTGGACGTCTTCATGTAGCAGGCAAACTGGAAGAAGTACATTATCTGCTTTTAACTGTGTACAAAAGATGGCTTGTAAGATACTGAAGCATTTAGTAAAAGATGAAAATAATAATAAAACCATCAAAATCAATTAAAATTAAGCACTTGCTTATTTTTTTTTCCCTAAAACAGAGTATTAGCAGTTGCCAGTAATTTGCTTTGGATTGTTTTCTCTGCCCCAGACGTTTGGTTGAGCACTTGGGAGCCCCTGCTCTGTGCTCCCTGCAGAAACCTGGGTGTTGCAGTTCCTCAGTTTTCATCTTTCTTATGTGCCTTGGATGATTTTACCTCTGATCCTCTCAGCCTTGCTTCTTTCTTGGCTGGTTTTGGGTTTTGTGGCAAAAAACGAGAGCAGGAAGCCCCTGTAGCTTTCCACCTGTGGGAAGTATGAGCTCCTTCCCTTGTTCCTTCAGTACTGGGCATCTTTTATGCTTCTAGCTTTGAATTCTCGTGTTTATTTGAACTCGAGCCCAGTGCAATATCAAATTAAGCTTCTGGGGTTTTCTGGATGGAAATTCATTGGAGGCTTTGGGCCTGGTTTTGTTTGTTTGTTTTCTTTTCAGGCATCTCCGTTTGAGATGCACTGCAGCTGGACGAGGGGTAAGAGGAGCACAAGAGCCCTCTTCTTTTTGCTCAGTTTTCACTAAAGCATCCTTCTGGGCCCTGGGCCAAAGTAAGACCCCTGGGACAGACCCTTGTGTCTGTGGGGACCCGGCTGTGTTCTGTCAGGCTGTGTGTGGCTGCAGGGGGATCTTCCCTTGGGAAGAGCTGGCTGTAGAAAGAGCCAAGCAGAGGTGAGTGAAGATAGGAAGAAAAAAAGTTAGCTTTGGTGTACGTGTCTGCGTTTTTCACTTTCAGGGGAAGCAGAGCAGCTTTTCGGCACAGCTTTGTTGGAGCTGGGACTGCTGGGAGTCACACAGGGCTGCCTGCACCTTGGTGTCTTCTCCCCTACCTTCCTTCCCTTGGCTTCTGGGTTCGGGCAGCGTCCCTGGGCTAGCAGGGGGGACGTGCTGCTGCCTTTCACTCCTCGGGGTCTCCTCAGCCAGGGTCAGCGACGGGGGCTGGCACTCAGGGACTCACCCATGCACGTGCCTTCAGCCACGGCCCGTGTCTCCTCCGTGCTTCTCCCAGGGGTTGGCTGGCTGGGGGGAATCGCAGCGGTAAGCATTGGTTGGGAAGTTGGGAAGAGAAGCCCGTGGACGTGTTGCGAATGTTCCTCTGCCGGCAGTTGCAATAGCCGCGCGTTGTGTAATTGAGCAATCAATTCTAGCACGCTGTATTGATGCTTGGAGAGCAGACACATGATTATAATAAGCCGGATTGCTCGTTCGGTAATTAGACGAGTGGCTGTAAATTTCAAAAGGCGAGCTTTAAAAGCATCGGAACTTTCCGAAATCCCGTTTTACGACGATTTAAAAAAATAATGACTTTGTTTTAGCTCTCCTCGGAGTACTGTAATTTGGGACAGGCACAGCTGGCACACGTTGACCCCCTCCCAAACCTCGGCAATCCAGTCCTGCTGGTGCTGCAGCTCTCAGCTCCAGCGCTCGGCTGGATGGAAGGGCTTTGGGTTTCTCTCCCTGGTGTGGGGAGGAGGGAGGAGGAGGAGGAGGGTAGCGTGGCAGCTGATTTAATTTTGTTTTCAACACACGGCACTTAATTGGAAGATTGCTTAATTCTAGGAACTGCTGCTCTGCACCACCGTACCACGCCATCGGTTTAGGTCGTGGCTGTAGCATTTGGGCAGACGACCTGATTGCTGTTTAATGCGACCGATTTCCAGATTCAAGTGGTGATTTGTGTAAATGGCAGGTAGCTTTTATGGCACCAGTCCGCAGGGCTTCCTCTCTCAGCAGGTTTGCATACACCCTAGGAAGGTGCAGTGGATGGCTCCTACTTTTTTTTTTTTTTTGCGTTTTCTCAGTTGTTCCTGGTCTGGGTCTGTCTCCGAGCCCTGGTGGCAGAGGTGGCAGGTTATTTTGCAAAAATCCGTGCAGCAGGAGGCAGCGTGCTGGCCCCAGCTGTGCTGCGAGCCAGATACAGCACGGTATGTCCCTCGCCCTCAGCCCTACCTGCTCGTGGAGACATCAGGGTATGGGCAGATCCGTAAGATCTTTCACAATTACCTCTGTGGAAAACACCCATCCGAGTACGGAAACTTTGGGTGTGGAGGGCACTCCTGAGATGGGGCTGGGACAATTTTATCACTTCATTGGGGCTGGTACTCGAGGCTGAAATGTTGACAGGCTCCCATTGCCCTGCCTGTGCTTAGGGGAGATGAGCTGATGGGTCAGCCTGTTGTGGCCCTCAGGAGGTCTGGCCCATTTGCCTGTTTCCTTTAGGTTTTGCTTCTGAGGGGGGGCCACATCCCCGCTGTCTCTCTGCCCCGCTGTGAGCATCGATGATGAGAATTCAGCCTCTGCTGTTCGCTCCTCTTCTGCAGGCCGGGGCAATGCCATGTTGTCTTCTTTGTTGCAGCTCACTGAACGGTTTGCGACCAAAATCTTGGCCTTCCTGACTAGCAATTTTTACATTACGCCTAATGACAGCTCTGCTCCGGATTAGTGACTTGTGGTCTGCAGGAACAGATGGTTTTGGGGCGTGAGACAAATACTACTTTTGTGCCGTGTCATGAGGAAAGATTTTTTTATTTTTTTCCCAAGTGTAGTTCTTGGAAATGCTAACAAGTCTGCAGTGGGTGTCCTACCTACAGTTACAGCAGGCAGCTGTATTTGGGACTAAAATCTGACATCCTTTTACACTAAAAAAACTTTGCTTAATCTGCATTATATTTGTGCCACGAGCTCACTGTGGGGTGCTCGGGGACCGGTTGCAGCGGCAGGAGCTCAGTGTGCCTGCTCCACGCGTCCTCCTTAGGAATTTCGTCTCCTTTTTGTTTGCCAGAGCTCGGTCTGCGAAGGCCCGTGCTGTGTTATTTCAGAGCAGCGAGCGTGTTTTGACTGGTTTTTGCGAGGCCCTCGGTGTGTTCTGGAGCACTCGGTAAAAAGTAATCGTCAGAGAACGTGCAGGCTGCATTTATCTCATTAACACGGCTCTCATCCCCAGATTAACCTGTCCGCTGGATGCGTGGCCCCTCCAAATTATACACGTGGTGGCCACAGGCTTTGGGAGCACGGCTTAAATACTGCTCAGGTGGCAACCGAGAGGAAGTGGGCTTCCTCTCGGCCCTTCTTTCCACTCTCCCTCCTTCCCTAGATAAATAAATACCAGGCTGGGGGACTTTCTGAGGTTGGCGCTTCATTGTTTGCGAGTCTGGTAAAGAAAGGGTTGTTCGTACAGGCTGGGGTTTCTGAGTCAGGCTCTAAGTGCTGACAAAGCAGAAATAGCTCGAGGTCTGAAAATACTGCGTGAGGATTTGAAAATAGTTCATGTGGACACAAAGCTGTTTACAGATTGCTCTGGCCACCTGCCAGTTTCTCAAGGACAAGGTGTTTTTTTGCTTTAGAATCACAGATGTACTTGGCAGGATATCAGAAGATTTAAAAAAAAAAATAAAAAAAATCTGGAAAGAGCCTTAACGATGCAAGTCCTCATTTAATTAAAATACATCTAACTTTAGGCTAAATGTGTGTTTTGCATCTTGCAAACAAGTTGGGAAAATATTCCTTAATTTGCTCGTGCATCCAGGGTCACAGTATAAAGCACAGTCCCTGTCTGTGTGGCTCCTACACCGGCTGGTTTGATGCTTTGCAGGAAAGCCTCCTCTTGTAGCGCTTCCCCAGCGTGTCTTGTGCCCTGGAAACTGCATTTCAGCTTCAGCATTGGCTGCCTGGTAAAGGATGGCTCCCTCCTCCAGGAGGTGTGAGTGACAAGAAGTGGCACCGATCGTGTTCATCATGACTGGGTACAAATGAAGGAGGTACCTGCCCGTGTCTGCCCCGAGTAGGAGAAGCAAAATCCCTCAAACACAGAGCCAGCGCTTCTTTATTGCGCCTTGTGGACTGGAGGAGTATTGACAGTTGGACTGGAACTTCTTTATATATATATGTGTATATATATATATATATATATATATATATATAATACATTCAAGAATTTATTAACTTTTCTCCTTAAATGCTGATGTTGTAGGTTTTTGTAAAGGTTATGGATGTTTTTTTGTTGTAGCCACGTTGAAACAAACCTCATTAAGCAGTCCTGCCTGCTCTGCTCACCTGTACTGTTCCTCCGGGGTGGTAATAAATGAAAATAGTTCTTTCCTTTGCAGGTGTAAATTGCTCCACGTGTCCACGTGTGGGCCCTGGTGGGGTCACTTTGTGTGGAGGCAGCAAATGGTGTGCCCCTTGTGGTGGGGAGCCACCTCTTCTTGAGGTGGCACCAAGTGCTTGTGAAGGCGAGGTGGCACCCGGGCCTGTGGTGATCCCCATCAAGGTGACTTTTTGTGGGGTCACCAGAGACAAATCGATGTTAGGACTCATCTTCTTGGTGGACTTAAAGCCGAGGCCCTGTGGAGAACATGTGGTGGTTGTGCTGGGGGCGTTGCCAGAAGTCCCCAGTCCATCGGCCTCTCCTGCTGGGTGGTCTGTGTGGAGATGGAAAGGAGGGCAGCCTGCAGGCCCCATTTGTTAAGGAATGCTTTGTGCCACTTGAGGCAGGACACGGCTAGCCCTGGGAGATCCTCCTGAGAGCCGGCAGCCCCTTGTGGTGCTCTTCCTTCCCTCTGCCATCCCGCTGCTCCACGGGGTGAGGTGGGCATGGGGCAGGGGCCTGGGCCCTGCCGTGATCCTGGGAAAGGGAGATGGTGGCTCCCTGCCATGGTGTTCCCACCATCCATTTTCGGCTTTCCTGGCCTTTTTGCCTATTTAGGCAATGAGCTGTCAGGAGGAGGAAGTGCCTGTGGTAATAATGTACATCTTTTTTTTTTTTTTTTCCCCCGCTTTAGCAGGGAACAGCTTTTCCCTGTGTCCCTGGAGGTGCCTAACCCATAATAACCATGTTTTTCGTACTTCACAGAAATGCGTGAGGAAATTGTCCCGATTATTTCTTCCACAGGCTGCTCGGGAGCCTGTGGGTATCGAAAGGCGGATCGAGAGGGTGTTGTTTGCTATTCTGCTTTCCAGGCATTTGATGTCAAGAGCTAGACGGAGGGAAAACACAGCACCCTGTCCCGGCTTTTGACTGAAACAGTGGGAGTCTTTAATAGCTTCTGGTCGGGTCGGGTTTAGAAATCAGCTAACAGGAAAAGGGAACATCGTTTTTTTTGTTTTTTTTTTTTTTAATTCTCGTGCATTTCTGCCAGGCCTTTGTACTGAGGTTGTTTGCTGATTTTTGTTTTACAAGGAGCTTCCATGTCAGATAAACTTTATCCCTTTTTTTTCTTTTTTTTTTTTTACAAATTTATCTCCACGGCTGGAGCCTGTAATTATTCAGCTTGCTCAGTAGTTTTATCAGTAGGAACAGCATTATTTTGGCTACAAATGCAACGAGGCAGACTTGCTTTAAGAACATTCGATTTTTCTTTTATTTTCTATTAATTGCGGAGGTTGCTTTTGCTTTGCGCTGTTCTTTTTGCCTGTCCAAATGCGTGCTCTGTGTCCTCCTCAAGCAGTGCCCTTGCTGCTTTTCACAGGGTAGACCTAGGAGTTTTTGGGGAAGTTTTTCAACTTGGTTGCCCCTCTGTTCATAATTGTCAGCATGGAATAACGGGAGGTTGGAGAGGTTTTCCAAAGACTGTGTGCAGGATAATCCAAGCATACAAGTCGTGAGTCACGCCTGCTGCCTTCCTTCCTTAACTAACTTGTGACGTTGTCCCCCGGTCTGCTTTCGTGCCATTTAGCTGGGGAGCAGGCTTCCAGGAACAGTCCCCCAAAAGGCACATCCATGCAAGGAAAATGTGCCAGCAGAAGTGCATCGCTGTGCAATGCATATCTTGGGTATTTAGGGGGGGAGGAGGTAAGCGAACAGGTAGCATGCCTTTTGCATTTCATTTGCATAGCTCTTTGATAACACTAAGGCTTCTTGGGGATAAAAAGTAAAAAAAAAAAAACCACGCTTAAACCAGCACATGACACTACTTGCCTTTGAACCTTTCCCAAACAACAAAAAAAAATTACAGTAGCAATGTGTGCAGAGGAGGAAAGAGGCAAGAAGTAGGTGTGCTAACTGACGTGGGGAGTGTGGGTCGGCCTGAAATTTATAATGTTCTGCAGATCTTGGCAGTCGACCAAGGATTCCCCTTGTCCCCTCTGCTATTCACGATGCTGAAAGCCCACTGAGATGAGAAATAAACAGCATATTGCTATCAGACATGGCTGGGAATATGGTTAAGTAATGGATCCAGTGCAACATCCAGTTCAATGTTGCAGGGTTGACGGGGAGAGCTGTGTTTCAAAACCCTCTGCATGTAAATGAAAACCCTGTCATCCCGCAGGAGAAGAAGCAGGACGAGGTTTTGGGTCAGCAGGCTGGGCCCCATTGACTTGCTCAGCCCAGTTCTGTGTTTGCCCAACAGCCCACTTAAAAATAGAAGGGAGCAGCAGCTACAAAAATATCTTTGCATTCCTTCCTCGGGAGGATAACCAAGTGCTTCAGCATGAATAGATGCATGGCAAGAGGGAAGGGACAGGGGAGGGCGTGTAAGAAACAGCAAGGGATTTGGAAATTCTGCTTAGGGAACTTCTTAACATGGCCTAACTGCAGGGGATGCTCTTATCTGGGAGGGTGGTGGCCGGGCTCAGCTGCTGGGCACCCCGTGTGTGGGGTAGGGGTGCCCTGGGACACCCCGTGGGGGACACGGCTCCACATAGCACTAAGGCAGGGGCATCGTTGGGCATGAAAAATGTCCTGCTGGAGGGACAGACAGCGCTGAGATGCTGCATGGACGTGGTCTTGATGCCTGCTGTGTTCACATGGTGCCCAGGGTGGTGGGCTCGAATGCATTTTTACCCCCAGAGATGGAGTCCTGCAGGCTTCTCCCAGCAGTTCCTTCAACATATTCAACCACTTCTATATTTATTATTATTTTTAAGGTGGAGAAAGCTTTCCAAAGTGCAGGCCAGCCAGGAATATCGGACTATCAGTCTCTCAAAAGCAGGAGCCCTTGGCCGGTTTATGTTGCAAGAGAAATTGCAGCGGCGGGCGGAGAGTTTGACAAGTCTGTTCCTGAGCAGGGCGGTGAGGCAGATAAACAAACAAACACCAGCTCCGCTCCTGCTTACATGTTGTGCCTGTGCCGTTTGCTTTTTCCCCCTTTTTCTGCTTGGAAAAATGGTTTTAATAAAAAGAATGTGACTTGGAAATGTCCTTTTCCTTCTCCCATATAAATCAGTTTGTCACGCTGCACCCCCCAGTCATGTTGTAGATGCTTATAGGAGCGCTCCATACGTTATGACGAAAGGGTATTTGGAGCAATTTTTAACGATAATTCGGAACTGACCGGGGTTTAAATTTGGCCTGAGATCCCGAGAAGCCCACGTTTCCCACAGTCCGCAATTCCCCTGCCTTCCAGTCCCTCAGGAGGCTGCTGGAGGAGCTTTTCCCCTCCCCACCACAGAGGCAGCGAAATGAAACGCCAGCTCTGGCCTCAGCTCCCCGCGCTTCAATAGCAGGCGGCCGAGGCATCGGCAGGACCCCGAGCAGCTTTTTTGTACTGGAGAGAAGCTTTTTTAGACTGGAGAAGCTTTCCTATACTGGGGGGCCGGCAGGGCTGCTGTGCATTACTCATGGCCGTGGGCCGCTCTCGTGGGGAGGAATGTTGTCTCGAGGAGAAGCTGCGAGGCTGAGCCCTGGGAAATCTCAGGATCCTCGCTGGAAATAGCCGGCCCAGCAGTAGTTAGAGGGTTTAAAGTGATAAATAAAGCAATTTTTCTTTTTTTTCTGAGCTTTTTTTTTTTTTTTTTCCCCTCTGAGATGTCCTTGTTCCTCTCTTATCTTTAGCCTGCTCTGCTTGTTCCTCAAACCGCGCTTCCCGGCGTCCTTGGACCTTTTAATTCCCTCCCCAGAGCCGCGGAGAATAAGGGCAGAGCCAAGAGAGGAGGCATCTTTCCACCTCGGTCGAAGGCATTTTCCCCTCCTCCTTTGGCAGGAGGGTGAGCCTCGAGGAGACCACCGCAGCCTTTTGCCATTAGGCAGAGGTCCAGGTGGGATGTTGGAGTTGCATCTCCCCAGGGCTCGCCGAAAGGCTCAAGAATTAGTAGGGTCGAGGTGAGGTCGATCTTGGCCATTGCGCACACATGTTACGACCCTAATTTAGTTTCAAAATCCAGCCTAGCTTGAGACCAAACTGTAAAAAGAA
The DNA here is from genome assembly GCF_047663525.1 of Anas platyrhynchos. Classification (NCBI taxonomy): domain Eukaryota; kingdom Metazoa; phylum Chordata; class Aves; order Anseriformes; family Anatidae; genus Anas; species Anas platyrhynchos. The sequence goes on from NC_092587.1 coordinate 141,023,152, forward strand.
AGGCGTGCAATAAAGAGACTTCAGAGAGCAGGCAGAAGCCCGAGTACAGTAATTTATTTATAGAAAGCACGTGGATCGGGTAATGGGGGGAGAGTGCAGCACAGCGCGACTCCTAAAAGGAGCTGGGGGCAGAGATTTCTGCGGGATTTCACCCGAGCTCTGGGTGATGCAGCATCAGCAGCGCTGGGCATTGCCTCTCCGGGGGCACCGTGATGTGGGAAGGAGCCAAAATCTCTCCAAAGAGACATGTGGTTTGGGGTGCTCTGCTTGTGGGGTGCCAGTCTTGAATAAAGCGAAGAGGTTTAGAAGTCGGTCCAAGGAAAAAGATACTGATAACATCCATCAGCTATAGGGGATGCTGATTTGGGAAGGAGCTGAGGTTTGGGAAGGCTTTGGGGAGGTCAGGCTGTGTGTCGTGGGGCACACTGCCTTCTCCGAGCCCCGTGGTTTGCCCTGTGCCAGCTCTGGCTCTGGCTGTGCTCTGACTGCCGAGCAAACCAAGTTTTGCTCTTCCCCGCCCTGCAGTTTGCTTTTTCTGTGCTAACTTTCTGCCATTTTCGTGATCTAAATCAGCTTCTCATATGATCTGTGGCGTGCCAGAGTGCATTCGGCGCTCAGGGGAGACGTCTGCGACAGGAGGATGGAGGGAGGCAGGGGAAGGGGACGAGCTCCCCGCTGCAGTAGCTGCGATCTATTAATTCAGCTCAAGCTGTACCGAGAAACCCTACCCTTATGGTGGTGTAGCCGAAGGGAGAGGTTGTCTTCATCGGGAGGAGACAGGCAAAGAGGGCTGCTGCAGGTCTGATGCACCACTTGAAGAAACACCACCAGTTTTCCCCATTTTTTAAAGGCCAAATCCAGGAGAATCCTTTTTCAGCCACCCAGGATATTTGCATTTGTCCAGTTCCCAGACACTGATGTGTAGAAATGAAATCTGTGGCACGTGGAGGATAACTGGTGGTGTGTTAATAAATGATCACTGCTATGAGCTCTGCTAAAGTAGACGGAAGAGAAGCTGCAAATGTGATCTGTCTGTGCTTAATCTCCGCGATCACCCCTTTAATAAAAAAAATATTAAAAAATAATAAAAAAATGGGTTTTAAGACTGCTGTAAGAATGTTTCAAAAAGAAATTCTCTTTTTTTTTGGCCATGTGGAGTATTTGTTGTTGAAGCATCAGAAGGGAAGGGTCCCTCAGCTGGGGCAAACCCAGCAGCTGGAGCTCTCGTCTGAATATTTTGCTCTGTGTGTGTTGAAGGGATGGGTGAAACGCCGGTGCTGACGCTTCTCTCTCTTCTCCAGGGTCGACATGTCAAGACGGGTCAGCTGGCAGCCATCAAAGTCATGGACGTGACTGAGGTGAGTAGAGAAGCATCCTGCTTTATTAGTAACGCGGGTGAAATCCAGCGGCGAGGGTGCCACGTGGCTTACAGCGGGGTGGCGTTGAAGGGCACGGTCCTGGCGTGTGGATGCTTGCTCGCTGCTTGCAGGGCCTGACCTCTCCAGCCCATCTGCCCCTTGTGGGATTTTTGCTTGTGTGCTGGGGCCTCTGGCCTGCACAAATGGCCTCGGCTGGGCCCAGGACACACCAGCACGTGTAGCACTCCAGAACTGCTCAGAAAAAAGGCAGATTCCCTGCTTCCCTCTTGTATTTTTTTTCTTTCAAATGTAACACCTTGCTTCTGCCTTACTGAGGAGGAAGGCGAGGAGGCTGCTCGAGGGAGAGGCCGGTAGTTTCCCCAGTGCATGTGCAGCCTGAAAAGGGTGTGCGTTTATTCAAAGGAAATGGGTCCAATAAAGTTCCCAGAAGCCCAAAAGCAGAAACATCTGCAGGAACGATGAGCAGATTGCTGGCAGAACTCAGCAGTGTAAAGTAGTAGTTGTAGCTGACCCAGGGGGATTTACTGTGGAGCTTTAGATGAGAAAGACGGGAAATTAACCCAGCCAGAGAAATAGAAAATATATGCCCATACGTGAAGCCTTAGCTGCCTCGTAGTTTGTGCTGCTCAGAAAGCAAACAGCTTAAATTAAGTCTTCAAAACAGCTCAGAAAAGCTCGAGTTTTCCCTGTTGGTTCCAGTTCTGTTTTACGGGGTTGCATCCCCAATTAACATAGCAGCTTCAGCCTTAAAATTGAACGAGATCCCCTCGTGGGATATCTGTAGCTCCTGGCTGGTGTTGTGGTGCCTCGGAGACGTTGTGCGTCTCCAAACCCAGCGTCTTCCCTTTCTAAGCTCCTCCATCTTCTCCAGGCCTTAGGGGAAAAATTATGTTAATGTGCATGCATTGCACAGGGCAGGGGGTCTTTGGCAAGCTGCTCATGTTAAGCAAAAAATCCTACGAGGATATTGCTGCAGAATGTTTTCTGTGCTGCTGGCGTGTGCAGGGGCCTTGGCGAGTGAAAATGGGCTTGGAGACAAGCTGCAGGGCGGGTGGCCGAGGTGCAAGAGGCGACCAGGCAGGAGAGGGAGGAAAACAAGGAGGTGGGGGTAGGTTAACTGGTAGGACTCGAGTCCTATCTCCCAATCTCCCTGTGATCGATGGGCGCTGTGAGGGCCGAGCCCTAACCTGAGCCGCTGTGTCTGCCAAGAGCCGGGCGTCCTGGCTGCGTTAGATGGGCTGATAACAAGCAACCTTCAGCTGCAGGTTTCCAAAGGCTGCCTTCATCAAAAGGCCGTGCTCTCTTGCAGAAGATAACGTGTGGACAGAGCAGGGAAGAAGGAAGGTGCGTTGATGTGAAGCAAACACTCTTTGCACAGCAGACGTTGCCACTCGTGCAGCATTCGAAGCACGGCACAGGCTCCTTCCGTAGCGTTGAGCTGGGCTGCGCTGCACGCGCCCCTCTGTTTTTAATAGCCTGGATTAATCACAACCAGTTGTGATGGAGGGGTTGCGCAGCAAAAGGAAAACAATTGAAAAACGCTGCGTGTAGGGTGGCTGAGCTCATGGCTTGAAACTCTCTGCAGTTCGTTGGCCGGTTTTGCAAGCTGTTTGTTGGCACTGTCTAGCTTCTATCTCACAGGCTCGGGCTTTTTTAGGGGATGAGGGCAGGCAGAGGGGAGGAGTTGGGAGATGTCAGCCCCACGCAGCTTAAAAAGTGTCGTCGTTCCTACCAGCGGAGCTCATGTGGTTTTGGTTCAAAGTAACGAGCCTGACGAGGCCAAAAGTGTGGTGTAAATTCTTCCAAGTCATGCTAAGCCAGCCCCACTTCTTAACACCAGGCACGGACGGCACAGTTGCGTGTACCACTTCCCTGGTGGCAGAGGAGAGAGGGCTCAGGGACAGCTCAAATTGATGGTGCTGCCAAAGATGGCCTCACGGTCAAGCCGTGGCTTGGTTTCCTCAGGGGATGCCTCCCTGAGCATCTCCTGCTGCTGGCAGGCAACGTTTAAAGCAGCTCTATCATCGTTGTAGCTCACGGCAACTTACAGGGATGGTAGGAGGAGAGGATTTGGGACAGAGGTGCAGCGGAGGTGTGAAGTGACTGCCACTGCTCGGAAAGAAATGCCGAAGGAGCCACAGCCTCAAATTCACCTCCTCCACTTGCTTTGAGAGCTGCATTTGCATGAAAGCTCTGGTAGACGAACGGTAACTAACCGAGTAGGTGCCTTTGGGGAGAAATGCTTGAATGGGAACTCTTTTACAAAACTGAAATTGTGACTTTTATGATGAACAGCTACTGCAGCTGCAGGTGATTCGCGCCTGGCTACGTGGTTTGCTGCCAGTGCCATGTCTGAATGCTCAAATCCGAGCGGTGCGGCGGACGATATCTGATTGTTTTGTCTCACCTGCGTGGAGAACACACAAGACTTTCTTTCTTTTCAGTTACCTCTGATCCAGTGCTCGCTTTGCCAAGCGCTTAAAAAATTAGAAAGCCTAATGTGTTGGCAAGCTGCAGGGGCACGCCCCAGATTTTCAGTTTTTGAGGCCCAATTCTGCAGTTCCTGCGTTGCTCAGGATCACCCGGGTTACATCAGCTCTGGGCTGCGAAGCTTTGATTCCTCCAAACAGGAGGAATGTCCAAGTCGAAGCAAAGGCTTCCCTTGAAAAGTTTTGGTTGGCACGAAGAAAATGAGGTAGCGTAACCTCCAACTAGCAACGTTGGAAGAAACATTACAGCTCAAACCCAACGTGGCGCTTTGGAAGCGCTCTTCATCCGTCTCAGCTTTTCTTGTGGTTTGCTCTTCAGCTTTTAATTTCGAGAAGAATGGTGGTAAGGATGAGAAAAGAGGAGGTGGGCTGAAGATATCAGCTCCATCTTTGAATATATTACAACTAGTCAGCGCTGCTGCCTGGAACGACGCGGGGTGTCGGCGTGCAACTTGGCCGTTTCTTCCACTTCTCTCCAAACAAATCAAGGAAAGCTCTGTAAGATCATGTAGATCTCAAGGGATCCACAGACCTATAGATCCAGCCATAAAAGATGGGGAAGGTTTACAGCCCTACAAGCCTTCTTCCAGCATGGCATGCGTGTAGGTCGTGTTTTTGCTTTCTGAGGGTGAAGCTGGAGCACGTGGAGGGGTGAAAAAATGTCACTGGAGCATGGAGCAAATAACAACAAAACACCAGCATTCATCAATCACGAGCTGCTCTGTCGCCAGAGCGAGCTCAATGGCCTTAAAAGGGGAACGCCACGAGCTATCAGCATATACACACTTTGGGAAGGATTCTCCCAAATGTACATCTGGAGGCTGCCTCCCGGGCTGCGCGCGTGCGCTGGGGGAGGCCTCGTTCGAGAGATTCCTGCAGTCTGGCTTCAATCTGCCTATGGAAGTGTCTCTGCTCCTTATGGGGCACTGTTTTGGAAGAGTCTGCGTTGAGTCAGTGCTGACCCCTTCCCAAAAGGCTCTCGGTGACCGTGCTGCTGGATCTCCACGAGCTGCCTGCTGCACGCTGCTGTACGCGCTGCGGGATGCCAAGCGAGCCGTGACTGATGCTATCAGCTGCAACACGAGTATGCTGTGAGATTTGGCAGCCGCCCTTCGCTTAGAAGAATCCATTTTCTCGTGAAGCAAAAAAAAAAAAAAACACAACACAAAACCAACATTTAAAACCTTCGCGAAGCTTACTTGGCAGATTGGCGTGCATCTGAGCTTGGTAACTTGCCTCACGCCCCGAACACACGGCTCGGCTTTCTTTAACTCTTTGTGAGGCTTTCTGTGCAGCTGGGCCGTTGTTTCCACTGTCAGCCCTGTGTCCCACTTCCAGAGGTGCTTTTCTGCTTGGAAATCTTTGGTAGCTGATTTTGACGGGGAAAAAACACAACCTCTGGTTCTCCGTTTGTTGTAACCCCTGCCGCTGCCGCTTCTTCCTCCTACCTCTTCCCACACGCGCTCTTGGCATCCTCCGGGAAAGTTTTCCGCGTGCCTTCTTAATAGCAGCATCTCTCAGCTCCTGTGCCCAGCGTTTCCTGGCTTGTCCAGTCTAGTCTGGGTACAATTATGCCAAATAAACAACCGGGCGCTGTGTCCCGCTGGTTTATGAAGGAGGCTGCATCGCTCCTAGAGCTCGCTGGTCTTGCCCTTTCGGTAGGTGCTGGGCAGAAAAATGACCAACCCCAACCCAAAAGCTCCGGGCCTGCACAGAAACGCGGCACATCTCCTGCACCTCGGCAGGAAAGGTGACCGGGATTATTCACTGCAGCCTGCTGGTGGAGGAGGCAAGTCGCTTGGGTGCCTGTCAGCCTGTATCTGATGGTCCATATGGTGTTATAAACCCTGGCAGCGTAAATGATCTTACCCGGTGCCCGTAAAGCATCCCGACAGCGGTCTGCAGAAAGACTGCAGCTGCGTACAGATGTATGTGTGCTCCCAGCACGTGCAGGCAGCCAAAATGAGGGGAAAACTTTACCCTCTTACATGTTTTTTTTTTTTTTTTTTTTTTAATGAAAGAAACAAAAGATGGTCGATGGATCTTGATCTTTGTCTCACCTGAAAACCCAGATGGTTCCCATGGGGAGGGCTAGCACCCTGCTTGCTTGTCCCCCAGGCGTGAGGTGCAGCTGTGCAATATCTCCTGAAGCTGATTGAACTCTGGTTTCTTCTAGGAATTAAGTTGAAAAAAAAAACAAAAACAACTTGCTGGGAACTTGGGAACTTACCATTACAGGTCAGAGGAAAACAGAGCTAAGCAGAACGATCCCTTGAGCTGTAATACCTGGTCTGGGAGAGGGTTGAGAAGAGCTGAGGCTTACAGCCAGTGGGGCAGTCTTTTTGGAGCTGCAGGGAATATTTTTGGACCCGACCCAAGAAACTTTCCTGGAGCATTGCTGGCACCGCTTTGTGCAAAGGGCAAACTTTTAAACCGTGTTCATCCAAGTCCAGGGGTGGTTGGCGAGACTGTCAGGCTGGAGGAGCTTGCTGGGGAAAGGGAGGACGTCAGGCTTGGTGCTGCTGCGAGAGGGAGGCTGAGTGGGGAGCTCCACGCGCGGTTGGAGGTGGGGCAGAAAACCTTGGCTGGTGGTGGATCGCTGTGTTATGGAGGTGCAAAGAAAGCTGTGCAGTCGCTACCTTCTCCTCGTCTCCCCCTGCTTATGCCAGGTCTGAAAGGCTTCATCCTGTCTAGCAGAAAACAATTTCATCCTGCCCCATAAATTTGCGTCGCACGAATGACCTAACTGAAGTCATGGCCTTAGGAAGGGGACTTGGCCACGGTTTGGAGAAGAATCTCCTTGTTCCAGGGAGGCAGCTTTAAAATGTTGCCTGCCTGGCTGTAGGAGACCCAGGTAACACCTTGCTGTAGCACAAATCGATGGTGGTCAGGATGCTCTCCTTAGCTAAAGCCTGCCACTGAGCGTGTGGTTACCCACCTGGAGCACAAGGCAAAATGCTGTGGAGGCTGCAGCTGACTTCCAGTGGCAGATGGGTGGGAGCACAGGTATGTGCTAAGGCTTTCTGCACGTCGTGAGCTCTTTGGACAAGTCTGGACTTCTTCCTTAAAAACTGCTTTCCTTTGGTCTGACGCTGCCACTGCCCTGACGCGCTCGGGAGCAAAGGGTGAGTCGTCTGGGTGGGCTGCGGAGGCCGTGCCATCATTTTAGTTGACAGGACAGGTGCTTCAAGGCCAGCTTTCAGGGACTGTCCGTCGATCCAAGCAGCCAGTACTCATGCATTTAACAGGAAGGCCGTGCATCTTTTCCCCCAGCGGTACCTGCAGCCATCTGGAGACCTGCTGCTAGCATTGCCAGGGGAGTCCCTGACTGAAACGTGACTTCCACGTGCTTGGAAGGGGCTCACATCTGTACAAGGGAAACCCAGACCCTGATACCGGCTGTGGGGAAGGATCACTCTGGTAGCATGTGGATGCTTTCCCAGCCATGATATTTGACCTACAGGTCAGCCCTGCACTGACACGAGCGTGAGCAGCAGCCCACACGAGTCCCGCTGCTGGAGGCGGCCTCGACGCCGGCGTTTTGGCGCTGCCTTGCTCGCGAGAGCTGTCTGGGGAGACTCAGCTTGTGACGGGAAGCAGAAATGTTTGGTGTGCAGATAACAGCAAAAAGCAGGGGGCTGCGCTTTGTATAATTTGTCAGGCACACGGCGCAGCTCCATTTACCCCCGGTGAATCAGGCGCGTTGTCTGCTCCGGGGAAACAAGGCAGCACTGTCAATACACCGCGGGAACATGTGTGCTCTTGTCAGTCTGGACAGGAAAAAAAACACACAGTGAGGCTTGTGACAGAGCGCTCTGCTTTAACTTTCGCAAGGATCTGGGCTGCAGCCGGGCTCTGTGGCAGGTTCCTCCCTCCTGCACAGGCAGGCGAGAGAGCACAGGGCCAGCCCAAGCTCCAGCCTCTCAGGGGCGCGCTTCAAAGTTTGGCTTTCGGATCAAAGAGCCAAGAATTAATTTGGTGTTTATGTTAAAGGGGAGATATCTGCTCCAAACGTAATCTTTCTCGACTGTGTTTAATTGTAGTTTCATAAACCCCACCTGCCCGGGGGCTCCTCCTGTTGCTCCTGTGACATTCCTCAGTTTTATCTCGACTTCCTAAGGAAATGAAGCTTCTCGGCGATAGCGTCCGTGCCTCCTGCCTTCTTCTCCACCAAATGCTGTCTGGATCCGCTGGCCAGCTTCGGCCGAGCCTAATGAGGGAGAAATTCCAAAGATATGAAGCCCTGACAAGCTATGTGAAAATTGGCAGGCGGCGCAGAGAGGAGAGAGGCTGGGATTTACAGCCTCGGTGCTGGGGATGGCGGGCAGACCGTGGCCACTGTCTATTATCAGCCGGCTGGCCACTGGTCTCTAGTCAATCAGGAGCAGGAGGTAGATAACTTGCTTTTTCTTTTCGCCTTTAAAGAGAAAGTTTCAGTGCTTGGCTTTCCAGCGAGCGCTGCAGCTAGGCTTGGAAGCGTTTAAAAATCTCCCTCTGCTTCTGTCTTTAGTTTGTGGGTCTGCAAATCGTGTGGTTATCCTGTGCCACCCCCCCTTTCAGTTCTGCTCCGTTTTTAACGTGTATATAAATACAAAATGGCAGTGTTGTGCTCTGATGTTTAATGAGAGAGAAATGTTTGCTTGGAGTCCCTCGACAGCTCTCCTTTTGTGAGTGATTGCGCGGGGAGTTGTTGGCTAAAATACGGTCTTAAGACAAAAAGAAACAGCTCCTAAACCTCGAGCTGGTGGCAGAAAGTGTTAATGTGCAAGGACGTGGGAACTCGTTGCACTCCGAGCTGACTTGTGAGCACGATTAACACCCCGCTTGTGCCTGAGAGGGAGGCATTTCCTCCCCTGGTGCCCAAGGCCTTCAGGATGCCTTTCTCTCTGCCAAGCGGAGAGGTCAGTCCCAGAAAAGAACTTTAATATTTTATTTTTCGTGTTGATGGCTGTATGAGGTGTTTCTCCTGCATCTTCCACCGCAGCTCTTTCTTCTTGAACTGAGCTTTAGAGTTTGCTCCTCGCTTTACACGAGCTGGTAAGAACTGCGTGGAAATCCCCGCGTCAACGCAGCAGCCCCCGTGCCTTCAGATAACTGCTCCTGGCCTGGCAAAGCGCCTTGGATGTGCCTGCGAGAGCAAGGCAGGGGAGTGGGTGTGATTCCTGAAAATGGCTTTCTCCTGCGGAATGCTTTACCAAATGGAAATTTAATTGGGAAAACAGACCACAGGCAAAAGGGAGGGCAGGCAGCCCGGCTGCTGGCTGCTTGCTCGGCTCCCCCTGCACTAACCTGTCCTCCTGGCCGACCGCGGCTGCAGGCAGCGAGGCTTTGGTGATTCACTGCTTTGGAAACTGTGATGCACAGGCAGCACCAGTACGGAGGGTTTGATTTGCCTCCTGCATATTTTACCCCCGTCGCTTTTTCTCCAACGTTGACTTGGGTTTCCTCTCTTCTAGTCTGCGGGAGAAACCCGTTTTTATCTCCGTTAGCTGTTTTCACTCTGAATTTTTCATTCTTTTAACCTCTCTGACACATGGAAGCGATTTGTTTAAATGTAAAGGCTTTATAAAACCTTGAGTCCATTACAAAACAATTGAGTTGTGCTGACCTGTACGGATCTCAGAGAGCTACATCGTCGGAGAAGTCTCCACTCCAGTTCAAGCCCCTGAGGGTAAAGCTGGTTCCTCATTCAGAGCTGCTGCTGCTGCTCCTCGGTTCTGGTTAAAACCATCGGGGAGGTGTCCCCGGCCTTGATTTCCAACACAAATTGGAAGCACGCTGCTGTTCGCGCTGTTCTTGTGGAAATGGAGGAATCAGCATCTAAATTGCAAACTCATTCCCCTGCCCGTGTGTATGAACCTAAACAAACACCCCAATAAGTTCATGAAAGGATTTCTCCTGCTCGCAGGCAAGACAGGAGGAAGAGTTTGTTTGAGTATTTATTTCTAAACACTCAGATGGCGTGGCTTTCATGCATTCCCAGGGTGGCTGAGGCTGGCAGGGACCCCTGAAGGTCACCCAGCCCGACCCTTTGCTCGAGCCACCTACAGCTGGCTGCCCAGGACCCCACTACAGCCACGGGGCCACATGGGAGCCCCTGCCTGCACAGCGATGGCTTTGTGATGACCAGGAGGCAAGCTGGCTGTGATGCCTTCTCCAGGACCTGCTTGCATCCTCCTCAGCCACCTGGGATGGTCGCTGAGGGTTTGTTCCTCGTGCTCCACACCTGTGGGCTTAGGAGCGAAGAGCCAAGCTCTTCTGCAGGGCTCCCCCCTGCTCCGTTCCTTCCCACTGTGCAGCAGGCTATTTTTAGTCGGCTTGCTTGCCTCAGAAATTACTTCACTTCTTGTTCTGGACCATTTCCATAATGTACATTGCGATGCTGAATTCCAGCGTGCGGGATAAAGTCAGAGCAGGGAGCCCTGCCCTGTGTAGTGCCATTCCTAAGGCACTGGGTATTGCTCCGGCTTCCCCCAGATATTTCTTAGGTTCCACTTAAATCATGGGTTTCTCTGACAGCAAAGTGGTGCTGAGGTGCAGCAGGCTGTGCTGTGGGAAGCAGTGCTCAGCACACGATGCATCTAACGATTTGCTGCTCTGAGATGGGAAAAACAACCCCCCCGGTTGTGTTACAGTCTAATGTCGTGCAGCTGGTTGATAAAGCAGAAGGATATAAATCCCTGGGTTTAGGAACAGCATCGCACGGTCACACAGAAAGACCTGACACAGCCGCAAGCCCCGAGGGTGGGCTGGATCTGGAGGGGGGCTAACACTCGCTGCCATTTAATCATTTTTCTTAGAAAATAAACTGAAGATGCATTTTTTCTGCAGGTCTTCTCTGCAACTCAATAATACGTGGGGATGAGTATGGCTGTAGAAACTCAAGAGTGTTCAGGAGCTGTATAGGAGACAGCAGAGATTGTGCCAATTGCTAAGGCACAATAAAGCAAAAAGTCATTTGAGATTGAAAAAAATAATCATGACAATATCAAGCCTACATTTTTGTGAGTTTTCTACATTTTTTTCCATGTCTTAGTTACCAGCCACTCGTGATGGATTGCTGCCTCTTTGGTATTGGAGGTCTAGTGCATAACCAGTCACAAAATCCCCATCTACCACTTGCTCAAATAGCTACTCCGAACATAGCCATGTCTAAATCCTTGGCTAAATTTTCTCCTTGTTGCGCTGAGTGCCTGTGGGACTGCTGCGCTCTGGGCCATCACTAGAGGGCTTCCGAGGGAGGAACTGATTTGCCTGCTGCCTGATGTCAGGAGCCAGAAGTTTCTTCTGGAGGCTCATAGGCAGCAGCACGGCGCTGACCTCTGAGCTAATGCTCGTAGCAGCTTGCCGGTGTTGAGTGGTGTTGAGTGTTTTTTCCATCTTCCATTCAGAGAAACTTGTTTCATCATTAGTTTTTCCCTTTTGATCCTTGCTTTTTATCATCTTGACAGCATGATTGGTAAAATAGGGCCTAACCTGGCCCTGTGGGAGCCTAACTATGGGGACGGTAACAGCAGAGGAACAGCTTTGCCGTGTCCCACACCTCCCCAAAGGGAAGAAGACATGCCGTGGGGGTTGTCAGTGTGGTACATGCTTACCCCAAAGGCCAGCACCACAGAAATGTGCTGTACACAGGTGGTGAAAACTGGCTTGCCACTGGTGCCTTGCTGTCCGTGCTGCAGCCAGGTACAGCTCCTGGGGAAAAGCATCCGGTAACGAACCAAAGGGATGAGGGAATAAGGGCTGTGTTGTATGAGAGACAACCTTAGCTGGGTGTCTTGCTTTGAAGATGTTTGCCAGTAAGTTGGAGAGTTGCCCTCAGCCGAGTCTGCGTTCAGTGAGGAAGTTTTATAGGTCATGAAAAGAGGCAACGTCCCTTTTTCCACAGCGCCCGGCTTTTATTGAAGCCGTACACATGCGCTGTCGTCATTTCTCATGCCTCGGATCCGAGGCTTAGCGTTCGCCCAAAGAGAGTTCCGAATTTCTTCGATTTCTCTCCGCGGCGTGTGAGCCTTGGAGCACACGATGGCTGCGACTGAAAGCCAAATGCTGGCTGTGTGCTCCTCATCGCTCTGGCAGAAACTTTCCGAGGCTTGCAGGCTGCAGATGGAGCTGATCTGGGGACAGAGCTTTGCAAATGAGAAAAGCAAAATGAAAACCGAAGCACCCACAACCTTTAAACTCCACTTTTTAAGATGAGACGTTTGGCTGACTTTCTAACAGGCTCCCTGCTCAGCCTTTCCCTGTTCAGCACCCCTGCCCCTCGCTCTGCTGAAGGTTTTTCTGAGCGGGGTGCCAGTTGTTAGTAAACTGGGAAAGGCAAAGCTTCGCCAAGTTCACCAAGGCTTTCTGTGAGGCTTTCCCTTTCCACTGGGCTTTGGGGTTTCTGCTCCAGCCTGTTGTGGGGACAGCGCTTTGGGGAATGGCAGGAGAGGAGCCTCCAGCCGTGCCGGGCTTTGTTTGGATGCCTGTAGTCTGGCAGAAGCTGACCTTCCCGACACATGGTCTTTCACTTAGCAGCCTTTCTCTGGCGATTGCAGGGCTCTGACTGCTGTGTGTGGGATTTCTTCTTCTTCCGCTACGCTTACCAAGGCTTCCAAACAGGCCGGCGGCTCCGCTCCTTGGTGGCGGAGCTGGAGCTGGCACGGTTGCTGTGCTCTGTCCCCTTTGTGCATGGCTTCATTGTCAGGCAGCTCCGCTCTGAGCAAATCCGCTGCCTTAAAGCACATCCTCCTGGATTTCGAAGCTCTGCACACCAGCCAGGTTTCCTCGTTCAGATGTAAATGGGCCCCCCCTCCCCGCCCCCAGCTCTTTGGCTGGGCTAATTGCTCTTTGTTCGCCCTCAAATCAGTGCGATTGAGGAAAGATTTTTCAGCCTGTCACTTCGTCATGTTACGGGACCAGCATAGTAAAAAGTTGTAATATCTGTTCGGGTGAGTGCCCCGAGCGTAGAATTACAGTCCTTTTCCTGCGTATGAATCATCTTCCCAGGAGACCCTGTGGTGATAGCGTTACTTTTGTTTTAAAGGGAAAGTCCCTGAGAAGGAGGCTCTTTATTTATTCAGACAAGAGAGGCCGTCTGTTGGGTTTTGTGTCTTTTTTTTTTTTTTTAAATGTGCAACTTCTGAATTCATCCTGGAGTAAGGCGCTGCTCCAGACACTAGCCATGAGCGTGGCTCCCATGCAGATGCCCTCAGGCTTGGCACAGGAGACGTCGTGGCCACTGGAGGCTGAGGAAGCTGAAACGTCAGCCTTTCCGAGGGAGGTCACATCGTTCCTGCACAGGAGGATTTCAGCAGAACACGTTACTTTGCAGCCAAGCTGCTGAGTGTCACTTTTCAGCAGTGGCAAGGAGGAGGAGGACCAAGCTGGTGTGACTTCGTCTGAAGGCTGTGAGTGCTGGAAAACGAGGGCGTGAAGCAGCCCGCCCGGGAAGCAGCTCTGCTGGGAGGAGGGCTGTTGTCCTCCAACTCCAGCCATGCAGCTTTCCTCTGTAAGCTGGGGCTGCCAGGGTCTCAGCTCAAGAGCAAGCCTTGTGCTGGGATCAAGGATGTTTGTTTTTAAACGGGGAGAGAGATGCCATAGCGGCTCTGCTTTTTGAGGTGAAATACTGTTTAATAACCACAAGCCTGTTCGCAGCCCAGCAGCAGAAACAAACCTGCACTGTAATATTATGGCCATTTATGTTTGCTCCAGTCCTATTTTCTTGGCTGTTAATCATGGTCTCTTTGTCACCTGCCCAGCTAAGGGTAAACATCTGGGGGGTAATATTTTCTGCCAGCATTTATTGCTTTTATTCATCCCAGTGGAGCTAGAAGGAGTTTTCTTCTCAGGCAGGTAAATAATCAACCGGCTATCAGCAGCTTCCTTGCTCAAGAGGGGGAGGAAGGGAGAGAGGGGGCCGTGACGCCCCGTCTGATAGATGGCCACGAGCATCTCGTGGCTCTGTTCATTGTCAATTCACTCCCGCAGCACCGCTCAGCTGTGAGGTTTCCAGGCGTGCTTGGCAGCCCCGACGACAAAAACATCTGCTCCAGGAATATAGTTCCCTTCTGCTGGCAGCTGCACGAAAATGATTTTTGGACGTCGTGGCGCGGTGCCAACCACACTTACTCGTACACTGCAGTGCACAGCCCTTACAGCGCTTTGGCAGCGCGGGGCGGTTTTAAACGCCGTGCGTAAGTCAGCATGGACCTACCGGAGGAAATCCAAACCTCAGCGAGCCTCTTCAAGAAGAGCTTTCTTATCGGGTGTGCACTGCTGTGGACGTACCTCTCTACCCTTCAGTCCCATCCCAATACGAAGGAGAAGCCTTTTGGTGGCAGCCCCCGTTGTCACCGGTCCTCCGGGAGGGTTTGGCACCAGTGTGAAAGGACACATGCCCCTCATAGACGTCCCCAAATTCAATTCCTCCTGTCAGCAGTCGCCTTTATTCGCTGCTGATAGAGGTTGTCTGTCTCCTGTCTCGGTTTAGGAAGGACCTCCTGTGTGCTGAGGGAAATGTTCACTGTGACTCGAGTCGTTTGTGTGGCTGCTGGTAGATTGCAATTTGAGTGATTGGAGCTAATAATTACCGAGTCATCATCATCATCTTGTCAGTCAGATATAATCGTTCTGTAATGGATTTCCTTTTTGAAAAAAAAAAAAAGCTGTGTTTTTGAGGGCGAATTTGTTTTAGAGGCACAATCTAACACACACATCCTGTCGATGAGCTTCCCCACGAGCCTTCTCCAGGCTGAGCAGCCCCGTCTCTCTCAGCATGTCTCAGAGGAGCCATGCTCCAGTCCCTTGATCATCTTGGTGGCCTCACGTTGGACTCTTGAGGCCCAGTCACCTATCTCCATGCTTTTATTGCTCTGTGTTTACTGATCACCTCATTCCCTCACAGCCTTCCCCTCCCGGTGCTGACCCTGCCGCAGGGCCTTTTTCACTGCTGTCGCCTCAGGCGGGTTCCTGGCCTCCATTATCCCCTCACAGCCTCTTAGGGCCCCCTCACACAACTCCATTTTCTCCTGGCGGCTCTTCCTCTCCTCCTGTGAGGAGAAAAGCTGCTTGGCCAGGCCTGATCCTCGGCCCACCGCTGTCACTTGTCATGGCCGGCCCCGTCGCCATGTCGGGCAGAGGAGGAGGCCATGGGTTACCTGAGCGGTGACTAACGCCGGCCTGGGGGAGCCGAGGCGTTCATCCTTCGGGCAAAGATTACCCAAAAATTAAGACTTGCAAGGGCTTGCGCGTTCTCACCGTGTCATTCAAGCCTGCTTGTAAGACACACGTACAGATCGGGCGATTCGTTTTAGCCCCGTGTAATTTACATATTTTGGCTGGCTCACAAAAGAAACCTTGTGTTGAATAAGTCGGCTCATGATCTCACACCAGTCCGTGCTTACAAGGGAGTTTTTTGGAGGCTGTACCCGTAGCCCCAAATTTGAAGTTTTCCTTTTGTGGATGTAAACCAGAGCCTATGCTAAAGGCGGCACGTACAACAGCCCTTAAACGTGGGTATGAGCTCCCCATCCGGCGTGTGACGTTAGATGTTTGGGGATGCGAGGCTGTCTATTAGATGGTGTTTTATCTGGCAGGTGTATCTCAGACAGACTTCTTTAAGAAAGAAGTGTTGAATCTTTTTCTTCATAGCATGGGCTCGGTGAAGTATTTCACGCCCTACAGCTGGCTCAGTGGGCTGCAAAGAAAACCCAGTAATTCTGCTTTTAAGGCTTTCCTCAGCGCTCGTTTTCGGACAAAATGCAGGGCTTTGTTAGTGCTGCACATGGAGTTTTAAATATTTGGAAAGAAAAAACGCAGCCCTTGCAACATTTTAATGAGGAGGGTTCGCTTAATTAAAGCCTGGAAGACTTGGGGAATGCGGATAGCTGAAGGATCAGCAACATGCTATGAAGCTCTTCCACCGACCAGCTGATTTGGTTTCAAAAGCCAGAGTCGATGATAAACCTTGAAATCTTCCAGCGCCTGTTCGCTGGCATTTAAGCAAATGGTTGCTGTTAGTAATGGCCAAAGCCTGGGTTCATTTTGTCTGATTTTAGGCACTTGGTTGCTGTGCTGACGCTTGGGGCGCCGGGTACCCACAACGTAGGGCTGGGGGACTTGTCCATGTGCCTGACCTGGGACTTGTCCTAATGGTACTGGCAGGACTTTGTCTCCTGGAGATCAGAGCTACTTGCTTCGTGGCTGCCACCTTCTTGCTGCTGGCAGTTGTGGGGGTGCTGGTTTGCACTCTCCAATCTTCTAAAATCTTTCTTAAAGTACAATTGGTTTTGGAGTACCATCACCTGTCTGCTCCCCCCGTTTCGAAGATCTGTGTTTTCTTCTGGCCTAAATATTACTTATTGAGTAGTGCAGAGCACTTCGTGGCTGTCACACATGTGATGGAGCTTCTGAATTTCTCCTCAGCTACTTCTCCAGCCCAATCTCTTTTTAATAAAGGATCTATGTGAGACAGCCCCGAGGAAGTGCCAAAGTGGGATTACTTTTCCTTGTTCTCCTTTGTTCTGCTCCTGTTTGGGTGTGCATGGTGACAGCTTTTGGTTTCATGATTGCAAAAGGCTGGTGCTTTTGCTGTTTGGTTGGTTGCTTTTTTGTTTGGTTGGTAGTTTTTTAAGACAAAATGAAAGAGGGGTTGTAAAAATCTCTCTTCCCCGTTCATCTCTAGACTTTGCTGGTTGGTTGGGTGTGAAGCAAAGGACCGTTCTGTAAGGAAATGGTGTGTTCATTTAATTACAGGTTATCATGACGTATGTAATAGAAGAACATTCATGTTAGGCCAAAACGGCCATTTTTAATGTATTTTACCTTCCCACCTTAAATTTCTGTTCATATTGTTTTCTGATTAGTGTTTTGTACATAGGAAGCACGCTTCCAGTAGTTTCAGCCTCTTGTTTTCTCTCCTCTCCCAGATGTTTGCCTTCTGCCCACGTTCCTCAAATTTTAGGCTTAGTTTCTAGCCAGAACTTAAATTCTTGTTGAGTCTGTTTGGCTGCATCAAATCCATGGGACGCGGGCACCTTTAACAGGTCCAAGCTGTGGCCCAGCAGTGTCTGGACTGCACACCCAGGGAAGGATGTGTGTGTCTGTCCCCTTTGGGAAGGAGATCTGCCATCCAGATCTTGGGGGGACAGCAGGGGGAACAACTCCCTTGGTTGCCTTCTGTGTCCTGGGGTTTTACCGGGGCAGGTCAGCAGCGGTGCCTTTATCCGGTGACCAGTGAAAGCAACGGGGGCACTTCGGGCAAGAAAGGCAATATTGTTGTCACCGTCACTGGCAGGGGAGGTGGCTCGGGAGAGACAACAGGCAAGTATTGTCTTCACGTGGGTTTTGGCTCCTGCCTGTGCGCACGTGATCCCCTCTTGTGTGCCTGCACAATGCTGCTTCACAGGCTCCTTCAGGCAGCGCCAGGGCCTCCCGAAAAGCTCCCTGTCCCTCGTGCTTCTTTGTCCAGCATACTTTATCATTGTTTTATGGCTGCAGCCTCAGCAGTGGCACGGCCCCAAGCGATTTGGCTCATTTTCTCCCTTGTTGGGTGCCGTGCCAAGGGGATACAAAGTGCCCTCTGTCTGGCGTGGGGCGGGAGGTGTGTTTTTAACCTGCTTGATGAAATCTTGTGACCGAAGGTACCCAAATGTGATCATAAGGACAGGCCTGCTCTCTCAGCCCAGCCTCACAAAAGTAAGGTTTTTTTGACCCTTGAGAAAGCATCCCTAGGTGTCTTTTGATCCTGTAAAGCTCTCAGTGACAAGATGGGCTCCAGGAAGCTTGTAACCACCAAAACCCACGAAGGGCTTTCTCTGCATGGGCTGCGCACAGGGACAAAGGGCAAAGTCGAGAGGCACCCTCACAGTGAGCATTTCCCAAGCACGAACAGCCTGCGGGTGTTTGGAGAAGTGCACATTGAGGATGGACTTGAAGGGTGGTGAAGAAAATGAAGGTGCCAGTTCCAAGATGGGAAAAGTGGAGGGTCCGTGAAAGAAGGACCTTGCACGTCCCGTGGGACAGGCACAGTGAGCTCAGGGGGTGAAAAGGTAACGGAGGAAGGAGACAGAAGGGAAATGAACTTGCACGAGGTCTTTAGCTTGAGGGTAACAAAGCTCAAAGGCTCTGTAAAACACTCCGGGACAGACGGGTTGTACTAACAGAGTTGGAGGCTCTTGTAAGTTAGGATTTAGGAGGCAGTGCATATGGACCTGTTAAATGTTTACTGCACGCCTTGATTAAAGTCTCCGTTTGAACAGCTCCGGCTTTCCCTCCCAAGAAGCCTGTGCTCAGTGCTTTTTGAGGAACGATTTTATATCCCATTCCCCGTTCTGACACCACAGCAGCCTTGGGAAGGATTACGTTTCTCAGCACCACAAACCCTTCTGCTTCATATGAGCTTCCTACCTTGGCAGGGCCTTGCCCAGCGTTGGGGATCTCGGTTTTATATTGGTTAAGGCTCCTCCCAGAACTGCAATCTCCTGCCCGGCTTGAAGGCAGCACCAGAGCTCCTGGGTGAAACACTGCGCTGTGTGCAGCACTGCTTGCCAAAACATCCCCCCCCGTGTGTGAGAACTGTATTAAGGAGTGTATATAGTGCCGATCCTAGCGCCAGGAAAGGTCACCTATTGTGCTAGGCGCTATTCAGGCTCTCCCTGCTCGGGACGGATCCTGCTTCGGATGGACACAAGCCAGGCCTGGGGTGCGGGGAAGGAGGGAGAGGGGAGGATGTGACACCCAAGGAGAAGGGTGATTTGCACAAGTTGGTGTCGGGAATTATCCGGGGAGTTTTTTGTTTGTGTTCGGTGCCCCTTAGGACATTTTTTTTGGACACAAGAGAAGGGAAAGGAAGGAGGAAGGAAAATAAACTGGGTTTCTCGTGGGCCTCTCCTGTTATTTTGTTTTTTTATTTTTTGAGCTTGCACCTCATGTGGAGAAGATGGTGAAAGAGAGGATCTCTGGTGCCTCCGAAGGCAAAACACTTTCCTCTCCACCATCCTGGGAGCTGTGCCTTAGTGCTCCCTGCCTTCACCCCTCACAGAAGGGTTCCACTACGGGGGAGCGTTGTTAATTAAAACACTCACTGATAGCTTAAAATCACGGCGTGGCCTCTGGAACGGGAGAGCTGAGCTGTTTGGCTGCCTCATTTCTTGAGTCAAAAAGGAAGGTTACCGAGGGCACCCATTTGTATGGCACTGCAAACCGGCATAGGGCAGCACGTAAACCACCTGTGAGGGTAGATAAGTTTGCTTGTACCTTCATCATAAAACCTTTTTTGCTTTAACCTTGCTTGGCCACCACAGACACGCTCTGGGATGAGGAAATCCACTCCGAGCCCCCTTGGCTCACGTGCGTCCCGTGAAAGTATGGCTGGCTGCAGGAACTGCCAGCCAGCAGCCGTGCTGCCACAAACCAGAGAAGTGTAAAACCCCTGCACCAGCCCAGACAAAGAGGGTTTCAATGGGAGTTTGTATCCGCAGATAATGGCTTCGAGTGGTAATTGATGCCAGCTGCGTAAAATCCCCGGGAAGGGCTCGCCAGCTGCCTCCCTCCTCCAAAGGAAAAAAAAGGCTGCACTTTTGTATCCCTTCAGGAGAGCGCCCGTCCCTCTCCCCAGTCAGTTTTAATTCTTCCCTTTGTGATCCCTGCGCCTCCAGGGGGCTATGTCAGCCTGCCTTGGAGGGAGGAGGTGAGGGAGCTTCCTTCCCCGCGTCCCTAAATAAAATCCCAAAGCACTTTGGGGGCTGAGGGTGCCGCCAGGCTGCGGGCGCACGTGTCCGCCAGGAGGGCCTTGCGGAAGCGCTCTTATCCTGTGCGATTTTGGGGCGGGAGGCGTCTCGCCCTAATGCAAGACATCTGCGGGGCTGGGGGCTGCATCCTCACTGGTGACCTCACCCTCCTTTTGTGCCCGGAGGGGAGAAGCCAACCCCGGCAGGGCAGGGCAAAACCACTCCTGAATCTGCAGCACAACAATTTTGCTCTTTTTATTTTATCTTTTTGCTCTTTTTTTTTTTTTTTTCCCTCTTCCCCAAAAGATCCTGTCTGAGCATTGTCATTCTGGCTGTTGCCGTAGCAGATAAGCAGGAGCAACCTTTAGGACATCCTGCCCATTGTATGGTCAGGGCTATTGTGTTCATGTGCCGAGGGTAGGAAATAATTTTCGTCTGAAGAGTCGGTACCAAACAGCAGATTAATCCAATTACAGATAGCAATCTGCCAGGGAGCAAGTCCCAAACTATTCAGTTCAGCAGAGCTCCCTTTGCATTTTTTGCCGAAATCCAAAGCTCAGCCTGGTAGTTTCTCGTGCAGGCATGTGCACTTCTAGTCCTTCATCTTTTTTCTTTTTTTGTTTGCATATGGACTAAAACCAAATACCACACAGCAGCACCGACAGCAAGAAGCAGCCGAGGAAGCCCCGAGGTAGCTTTTGGCTCACGGAGCTGTGCTCGCAGTGGTGCACACCTCGTTGTGGGGCAGCTGATTGCTGCCCTGCTGCAGATTGCGAGGAAGTTCGCGGCTGAAAATGTTCCCATGCAATCAGCTTTGACATTACGGGGTAATCAAAACACTCCCTGGGGAGCAGGGGGCGCAGCTTCTTCCTGAACATGTTTGTCCCCTGGGGCTGCAAGGCTGTGTAAATGGGCAAATGAGCTCTTTTTTTTAACTGAGTTGTGCTAAAGGAGGGCTCCCGCTGCCCTTAGGTGAGCTAAGAGAGGCGACCTCCCTTCACCTGAGCTGCTCTCTGCTGCTTGGCACTTCGCAGAGGAGGAGGAGCGGGGGGAAATCCTTCCTCTGCTTTTGTGTTGCGGCATCCTGTTTACCAGTCGGGCTCCCGGCCCTCTTTTCCTGATGCACTTGCTCTTCCTCTGCCGAGCCGGAGGGAGGAGGAGGAGGAGGAAACCCGTGCACGAGGCAAATGCCTTGTCGGTGCGGGGAGGGGGGCTCCTGCTCTCCACCTCTGCTTTCCTGCTGTGGGATCCTGCCCTTCTCCACCAGTGGCATTGAAATAGGACAGGTTGAAATCTTCAAAGTTAAAGGAAAAAAAAATGAGGAAGGCAGTGATAATATTCCTCTATCAGGCTTGCTGAAGTACAGGTCTGTTTCAGCCCGTCTCTATAAAGAGGATTTTGTTGGCATGAACCAGAGATGTGTTTACTGAGCATGACGCTCTTATAAATTAAACTTTTTAAAACTACTCGTGTTAAAGAAGAAGTAAGTCACGTACATGTTGTATTAAACACATTTTTGTTTTTTGTTTTTTTCCAAAGGATGAAGAAGAAGAAATCAAACTGGAGATTAATATGCTAAAGAAGTATTCTCATCACAGAAATATTGCAACTTATTATGGTGCTTTCATTAAGAAAAGTCCTCCAGGACATGATGACCAACTGTGGGTAAGCACATATTTCTCAAGCACGTTCATTAGCCTTTCCCTTTCGGATATCATTTGAGGCTGACAGAAACATCATTAGGCAAAGACAAACTAATAGAATTTGGTGCTTGCTGGAACAGATAGAGAGGTGAATCACATAGGCTAACGTGATGGCTGAACCAAGATTTGCTATTAGCAATGGATTTGCTCTTTAAGTAACTTTTTTCCCCGTTTCCCAGATGGATGGTAACATGTTTCATGGGAACAACGCAGAGGAGCTGAGCAGTAAGAGTGTGTGGCTGTAAAAATAACGCTGCACTTGAAAATTTTACCCATTATGTTTCTTATCCCATCTTGCCTATACCCCGCAGAGGACTGAAGTTTGGGTTTGGAATGGCAGAGTACAGACTCCAGTGCATGTCCTTGTGTCCAATAAATAAGTGGGAATTATGGAATACGACGTGTTGCAATGGTGTGGTCAGCTTGATTCCTTCAGCATTGGATGTGCTCTTACTCCTGTTACTGCTAATGCATTTTGCATAGCTGAGCAAATCCAGATTCCCAGTATTAAATTACAGTGATTAAATCAGTCCTTGAAAATGTGGTAACTAATGTGAGACATATTCCATATACGTCTGACACGCATTGGAGACATTTGTTTTGGAGCCACTTCCCAGGCAGAGAGGTAAAATAAATGATACTTTGTGCTTCGGGAGGGTTTCCCAGATCGGTGCTGCAGCCTGATTATTTTGCCTCCCTAGGCGGCTGGGAGCTGTGTGTAATGGTGCTTGCATGCTGGTGTTTGTTTTGCAGCTTGTTATGGAGTTTTGTGGAGCAGGCTCTATCACAGACCTCGTGAAGAACACGAAAGGGAATACTCTGAAAGAAGACTGGATAGCGTACATCTCCAGGGAGATTCTCAGGGTAAGGAAAGCAGTCCGCTGCACTTGAAAGCGCAGAGGCAATCTTGCAGATATAACCTCGCTCGTGGTTCTGCAAGAAGCTGTTTCTGATCAATCCTGTTAGCCAAATCATTGTCTGACGAGCGTGTAGGAGTGGATGGATGTCTGCTCCACGTCATTGAACTTCATCTCCTACGCCGGCAGAGAGGACAGGAGGTGCAGATCCTCGCAGGCTGTGTGCGTCGTGCTGCGCTGTAACAGCAGCCTTGCAGAGAGCAGCAATTTTTGGTCATGAGAAGCCAGCAATAAGAACCAGAGCCCTTGCCTATTGGAGAAGCTGCGAAACAGTGCCCGTGTGCCTGTAAGATGCTTTTAGTTTGGAAAAGATCCAGGTCGCAGCAGTGTCCTAACACAAGAGGGTACAGAATGGGCAATCCCAAATGTGCTTGGCAGGCAGATCCGTCCCGCGTGCGGCTGTGCGCCGCAGAGCGCCAGCATACGGCTCTGCAAAAGTTTCTCAGGGAGAGAGGGATGCCACGTACCAGTTTTTCTGAAACTGAAGCTTTAACTAATCACGCCTCACATTTAATTTCCAGTTGGCACCGTCAGAGCGCTTTTTGAGTTGGCATGTTTGCTGCGCTAAGTAAATCTGGTACGATTTTCCTCGTGCTTCTTGGTAAAACAAATTGCCTCCTACCCGTACCATCACGCAGTGCGTCTGCTCAATTGCCTCATCACAAATGAAGTTCTGAGGGCTTCATGCTAAAAGGAACCACCAGTGGCTCTCGCATAAATCAGTGCTGCTGTTGTCTGTGCTGCACGTTGGCTCTGCCTTGGTGATTTTTAAGACGATGGAGACATGCGATTGTGGTCTCTTGCTCAGACTCCATCTGCTAGGAGAGAGTTTGGCTGTTGAAGTTTTGGCTGACACATTTGAAGATGCTGTTTACTAGGAGGAAGAAGAGTTACTGTCATGAATACCTACTGCTGGTTGTACTTCCAGTCAAATGGGTAGCAGCATACTTTAATGCGAAGAAAGCTAACTGCTGTAGTGCTGAGTGCTGAGCTTACGCTTGACTTGAGAACAACTGTGCAGCCCTGGAGGTATGGCATGTTATCTTGCATTTATCCTGAGCTCTCCTTGGGTAAGGTGGTAGAGTCTCGCTTGCTGAGAAGATGAAAAAAGGTTTTCCTTCAGAAAAGAGTTACCTGAAAGCTGTTTTCTTGTGAGACACTTGTAAAAGGAGCCTTACTGCTTGCTAGCAGGAACTGGAATATCTAGAAAAAAGGAATGCTCAGTTCACGTTGCAATGGAGCGTTGCAAAACCTGATTTGACACTGAATTCGTCAGTAATGGAAGAGAGAGGTTGTGTAACAAAGAGCTAAGTGAGCTGAGGTGCCAAGGTTTGCGCAGGTGGAGACTCAAGTGAGAGTCTCCTGTGTGGTCGGAGCAGCCTCAGAGGACTCACCTGGGGTCTGCAGGAGATTCGAGACGTTGCCCCTCAGTCTCGTCCTAACCTCTCGAGGACCTGAATGTGTTTTTCCAGTAAGACCGGATCGGACCCTGGGGAGCACGTGTGATTCATGTGATTATCTACCCTGGCTGGGGCAGCGCAGCGTAAGGCTTTAGAAAGCATCCTGTGCGAAGCCGCGGAAAAGCCTTCCTTCTCGTGAAAAATAGGAGCACACTTCGTGTTAACAGCCAGCATCGAGGCAGCACCAAGGACGTTGCCCCTTCTTTTTGCAGTTTGTGACATGTGCAGGGAGGAGCTGCGGGTTATATTTTTTTGCCGTGCTCATTAGCTGTTTCCAAAAAAGCAAAGAGCCCCAATGGTTCTGTAGGCAAACTGGTAAACGGCCGGTTAATGAAGAACATGTGTTAGAAAATATTTCTTTACAGCAAGCGCTGCTCCCTTAACCTTTTGCAGCTGTAAAGGTTCTATGGCTTTATTTTTCATAAAACATTAAAAGCCTATGAGGGCAGCACGAACAGGCAAGACGATCCCACCAGAGACTAGAGTTTTCCAAGCAGAGTGCCGAGGAGAAACCAAAACAGGCAGTTGCTACGAGGGCTGCCTATTGTTCTACCCATTGCATTAGGGAGTCAAACGCAGCATATGTCTTGCCCGGCCCTCCCTCCACATGGCTGACACTTTGGGGCATGCATCCAGGTGCTGTCTCAACAAAAAGCACCGTATGCCAGGAGGTTTTGTTTCCTTTGGAAAGTATAATGCTCACTTCTCTTTTTTTTTTTTTTTTTTCCCGAGGAACAATTATCTGGCTTCGTAATTATGGAAGCTAGATAAGAGGACTCAGCTTTGCTCCACAGCTTTTGTTTGCTGTCGGTGTTCCCTCACCCTCAAACATCAATGCTAGCCCACGACCATCCCTTCTCCTTCTCAGGGGACGTATCTGCGTGTTGGTGCTTCCTCCTTTCTTCCTCCTGCCCCATTACCAGACTAAATTCCAATCCCTTTAAGGGGGGTTCTGTGCCTGTCAGGTGCCACCGAGGTGCACTGACCCCAGTGTCACTTACAGTGTCACTGGGCTGAGACTTTCAGACATGGATCGTCTGCTGCTGAGCAAAAAAACACTGAACGTCATCTCCTTCCTCTCTTTTCCCTCCTGCAGGGGTTGGCACATCTTCATGCCCACCATGTGATTCACAGGGATATCAAAGGGCAGAACGTGTTGTTAACAGAGAACGCAGAAGTGAAACTTGGTAAGTAGGCAAGCACGTCCGCTTCCCGATTCATCTAGCCTTGTTTTTTCTTTTTTTTTTTTGGATGTTCCCAAATTAATTTAGTTCTTTAAGAGCCCTGCAACACCTTCTTTAGCATGTACACTCTGCCACTGCTCTCGTGTGGATCGAGGCTCTGTGTATATTGGACTCGGGAGGTGATGAGAGTCGCTCCTGCGTTTGGCTTGAGCGACAACGGCACCTGCTGTTCAGGCTCTGGGCACAAAAACGTGGCCTGGGTGCCGCCCTTGAGGGAGCAGTGGCATGCAGTTCCAGCTCTGGCATGCCTGCTGGAAGCAGCGCTCATCCCATGCCTCTTCTTTCCTCCGCAAGTGGACATCCTCCTTTTTCTTTCTCTCTAATCTGCCTCTTCCAGTTTCTGAACACTTTAACCTTCTGTATTTGCATCACACTGCATTCGCCACCTTATTTTTTTTTTTTGTTAAATATAGAGCCATGCTGAAGGCCTCCCACCCAGCCCACATCCCTTCTGTTTTGCATTACACCTTCCTGCAGCACGAGGCATAGGAAGATGTCCTGGCTGCTGGAGGAGGAAGCTCTCTGGAGAGCTTTCTTCCTTCTGGTCCAAAGTGGAGCACAGTAGCTCCCGAACCGGTGCTCCCACAGAGCTTGTCTCCACCAGTTTGTCTGTGTCTCTTAAATGATGGATTCTGTGAAGCTGCCACAGCCCTCCCTCCTAGAGCAGACGCAGTTACTGGTACGGAAAAGCATCTCTCACGCTTGTGAATGTGATCACAGCAGTGGAACTGGCAGGGGGAGAAAGCGAAGGGAGGAAAAATCTCATGTAACGAAACGGGCATCTCTGGTGCAGCCCATGTGCTTATGTGCTCAAAGTTAGCACCTCTTGAATAATCTTCATCTTTTGTTCCCGCTGACACATCTGCTCTGTGCATCAGAGCAGGGAGCAGCTCACTGAGCAACAAATTATTTTTGCTGTCCAATTTTACAGCAAAAAAGGTGGACAGCCAAAAAAAGGAGACTCGTTCACATGTGGTTTTCCCATGGCGTGAGAGCAGAGCCTGCCTGTGTAGACAAAGGTGCTTGGCTAGGGAGGGAATGGTCCTTCCTCAGCCTCCAAGACAGTATTTTGTAGCCACACAGTCCTGTCTGGGGAGGAGGTGATGCTGCACAGACAGCACAGGTTGGTCAGAGGTGCAGGAGAGGTGCTCATACCACTGCTGTGTCTACAGACGCCTGTGGCCTGAGCACATGGCGAGTGAAGCACGGTGACTTGGCTGCCTCTGTGTTCATCATCATATTTCTCTTCAGCATGGTCTTCCCGTGTGGATCTTCCACCTGGTTTTATTTCCAGACTGTCTTACAGAAGTAATCACGGCATTATTTTCCCCTCTGATTTTATTTTAATCTTTTCCCACCCGCAGTGGATTTTGGTGTGAGTGCTCAGCTGGACAGGACAGTTGGCAGGAGAAACACTTTCATTGGAACTCCGTACTGGATGGCTCCAGAAGTTATTGCCTGTGATGAAAATCCAGATGCTACATACGATTACAGAGTAAGAGAGCCCTGTTCACAGAAAACATACGCAAATCAACGCACAAAAACCTTACCTTTGCAGCATGAACACCTATGAATGATGGTAGTTTGTGAGATTTCTTATGCTTTGTAAGAGTAATTTTATTTTGTGAAGGTACATTTTGCTAGGGGAGGACGAGGTACGGATCACTGCCAATTTTATGACCTTTAAAAATTGCTGTGACTTGTGTTGTCCTAGCTTCGAGGCAGAGGGAGTAGGACTTCAGCGTACTGTAGGTACTCAGAGAAAGGCAAAAAAGAGTTTGACTGGAGATGCTCGTGTTCTCAATTTGTATAACGTTTGTACTTTAAATTGTGCTCGAATATGTCCCAGTTATTGTAATAATCCAGAACAATGCAGTTTAGGTGTTGCCTTAAATAGAAGCACCGTCTGGAGAGCTAGCAAAGTACAGAAGGAGGTCTTTAAACTGTGCCTGTTCCTGATTTCAGGATACATGTACATGGAGATAAAAATGTATCCATCTTGACATTTCTCAACAGAGATTATTTCTCACGTAGTTCGCCACAAACAAAAGATTTAATTACTGCAAAACCACCGTTGGCCTGATGGCATTTGCACTACCCTTAAGAATATGTTGTGTTTGAAGTTAAATTTCTCTGGTCAGAGCATCCTGTAACCTTAAGAATACTTCTCAGCTTGCTTTTATAAAAGCACAAGGGAAGGAAAAAATGAGAAAATAAGCTTTTAAAAAAATCTTCACTTAGACTAATGCAACTATTCCAACTTTTAACCAAGAAAGGCAATGTAGCTATCAGAAAACCAGTGGTATGACCAGATTTCTTGAAAAAAACAAAAACAAAAACAAACAAAAAAAAAAAACACAGGAGATTTGAATTGGTGTTTTTTTTCAACTAATTGATCAGATTGATCCTATTTCTGTTGATTTAATCACTTTTTACATCCAACAGCTCATTGTAATGAAGATAATGCTTTAAATCTTTGCATGTAGATTTATTAGGAAGGTGACTAATATGATTTAGTAAAGGAGAAGACCTTTCTGTTGTATTTGTTAATGCAATCGTGATGTGAGAAGGGGTTCCTTCTCTCTGAAAACACGTGTATATTGCTCCTGGTGGAGCCTGTAGGGAGCTGAAGCAGTTGTCTTTCTATCTTATTTTTATTTATTTAGTTTTGTTCTTAGAAAATTCATGGTTGAAGCTTCTGTAAGACCAGGAGGCTGTGCAGTTCAGCGTGAGTGGATAGGTTGGACCAAGAGAAATGATTGCTTTGCTGGGTTTGAAAATGCAGTTGCCAGACTACTAGAAATTCTCCTGTCTGTCGTACAGAAGAGCTTATCTGCTCTTTAATTTTCACTTTTTTAAAAAAAAATCAATATTCTTACCAAAAATGAACCCTGCTTTTCTCAAGAACAGACCTGTACAGTGGCTGTGCTCCTTTCTGCAGCCTCCTGCGCTGTTTTGCCCACTAAGTTGCAGGAGTCTCTTGGTTTTGCCCCTTGCCAGGACTCCCCCAGCTGCTGCCTGCACTTGAGGATCCTGGCTCTCATTCGGGAGCAAGTGCAGTTAACTGCTAGTCAGGGACATTATCCAGAGGTAATACCTTGGAAGGCTCCCACTGAAGGCCTCTTGTGTTTTTTTTGACGTCTCAAGCAAAGATGAGGTGGTAGGGATGGAGTAGGTGCTTTGGCCACAAGCATTGTGCCAAAGAGAGGCTTCTTAACAATTTTCACAGTGATGGCTCTTCCGCTACATACAACTATTATGTGATTATATTATTATTTAGCTATTATTGCCTAGAAAAGATTCAGGAATGGGTGTATTCCACTAATCTGTATTTAGACACTGAAAAGGACCTGACAGGTTTGGGGTTTTGCCCCACAGCTTTTCGTCTTTCATTTTCTTGGTCTTCTGTGGGGGGGAATACAATGAGTGTTTTCTGTGAGTCCGTTACAAGGAAACGTTCAGCCCTTTGTAAGTGAGGGAATACTGCCAAATCTGTTGTTTCATAGACTCAGATTAGGGGCAAATGTATTTCTTATTGTCCTAATGTGAATATATTCCCGTGTTATTAGAGCCATTTGCATATTGTGTATGATGCACGTGCATTTGAGTGTATACATATGTATGATGTGAGAAACAGCATTTTATGAAACCCTTCAAGAAAAAAGTAGCTTACATTATTTAAGTAGCCTTGGTATTTCATTACAATTTCACCTACAGTGCCTCTGCAAATGGTGTTCGTACCGTCTGAACGGGTAAATCTACCTCCTAACATATGGTGCTTGTCTCTTTTTGTGCAGAGCGACCTCTGGTCTTGCGGCATTACAGCCATCGAGATGGCAGAAGGAGCTCCCCGTAAGTGATACGTGTGCTTTTCCAGCGGGCTGATTAGGGCTGAAACGTATACTTAGGAGATGCTGCTCGTAATCTAAGCCTAGTTTTGAGGTTTCTGAAAGTGTCCTCATGTTATTTCTGTTCTCTTTGGTTTTGCCTGCCCTATAAATACAAAATTCCCCAAATAGCAACACTTTTGATAAAGATAGGATAGGATAAGCACTACAGTGCAGACTGCAGTAATTTAATTTCTATAGCAGGAATATTTGGAAGGTAATCAAGCGTCAGACTTCCTTCCTATGGGTAGTATATTGTCTTTTGGAAGCGTGTCCCAGTTTGTGCAGGGGCTGGCCTGGGATGTTGAAACCTCAGCTGGGGAGAGGTGCAGCGGGGCCTGGAGAAATTCGACCTTAATGAAAAAAGCGCCTGTAGCAATCTTTGCTGTGTCGCCTTTCCAGCAGGGTGGGTAATGCTAACATTGCTTCTCCTTTTGTTTCAACTCGTCGGTGGGTGGTGTTGATCTTCCTTAAAAGTGACATGACTTAAAGTGTAAATCCACCGTCAGCACAGAGCGCTGAACTTAATGCTCACTGCCTGAGAGCACTCAGGAGTTGACGTGGGTATTTTTGAGAGAGAAGCATGCACAACTTGTGGTGGCTTATTTTCCCTTCATATCTTTATTCCTTCTGAACATCAAATATCTGCAAGGAGCACAGAGGGATTTAAAAAGAAATAAGGCCTGATGTTTTTGTTTTTAATGGTAACTTTTATGGAAGTCCTCAGTATACTGGCAAATATTTTTACTCCCACTCCCAGATGGAGATTGGGATTTAAAACTGGCAGCCTAAGGTACCCAAGAGTGAACTACAATATAAATATATATATTTTTTTACATGTAAACAAACACCACCACCACCACACCACATGTAATCACAGAATCCCAGCTTGAAACCTCTGTCTTTGAGATGATGAAGGTGAAATGACACATTGACATTTTACTAACTAAAAAAAAATGGTCATTTCATTATAGCCTCTGCCAGATTGTTGTTGTTATTAATGCAAAATTTATAAAATGAAGCAACACATTCTTGTTTTGGCTCATGTTGTAGGAGGTCTGATTTTTTTTGTTGTTTTTTCCTTCCTAATTACACATTTGCATGAATGCCCGTAGGAGAGCTGCTCCCAGGACACCTCAGCCAGCCTTGTGTTAACAGCATTTGAGCTACCACTTGACCTCCTTTTTGCTTTACCTTCTTGTTCAGAGCACTAGGTTGCCTGGGTGGCTGTCAGTTAAAAGCTCTTTCAGTGGGTTTTGTAAACCTGGAATTGGACAAGAATATTTTTTTCACTTCCAAACTGAAGCAGAGCTTGGCCCCTCATCACATAAAATCACAAGAGGGGTGTTTGAGAAGTAAGCAAAGATGCAATGTAAATTCTAATCAGCACTTGCCTTGGTTTGTCCACTGGTATGTGGGGTCTGCCTCTTCCCCCAGAGGCAGCTGAAAAGCCCATCTCTAAGCTTGGTGGTCTGGTGGCATCCACAGGCATCCAAGGAGCTTCTTCACCAAAGTTGTGGCCCCTTATCTCTGAATCCCGGATCCCTGGCACTTCAGTCTGTTTCTCCTGAATTTCTGCTGTGTGGAAAACATTAGCTCTGCCTGCAGAGATTATTGAGCCTGAGACGTATGGTGCAAGGGGTCAAGCATAGAAAGATGATAAAAATGGAGGATTTGCTTCTAGTGTCCTTTCCTGGGCATCCTCCTTCCCTGCTCCGTGTCTGCTCTGTCTAATCCCATCTCCTGTGTCTGCTGCATGTGCTGGGGATGGCAGGAATGTTTGTGGAAGCTGAAGCCATGGTATGGACAGGGAGCAGCTAAGCCAATGTCTCCATGTTTCTGTTCACTGTTGTTTTCTTTCCTCCAGCGCTTTGTGACATGCATCCCATGAGGGCGCTCTTTCTGATACCCAGAAACCCTCCCCCACGGTTAAAATCCAAGAAATGGTACGTAATAATTGCCTCTGGTTTGTAACTCCTCTTGTGGCGAGATGTTTTCTTCTGTCTCACTGCATGCCGTTCTGTTACTGCGTCCACAGAATTGTGGAGACTTGTTAGCTAAAACCATTTGTTGTTATCTCCTGTGCTACGGAATCGAAGCATAAAATAAAAAGCGTGCCTTGTTTATTTAGTTCTGTTTGTCCCAGAGAAATTGCATCTCGATTTCTGCAAAAATAAAAACCAAGCTTCTTCTTTTCTTGGCAGAGCAGCATCTGTATCAAGGTGACAAATGGAACCATATTTTAAAAAATAAACTCCCGCAGCACTCTTAATATGCAGTATGTTTTCTCAGATGTATCATAACACAGAAGCAGAGCAGTGCTATGGTGTTCTAGTTGCTAAGTTGAAAGGAGCTATTAAAACTAATGAAGGCTTTTACTATAATTATTGTAAACGATTGAAATTGAGTGTGTGCTTCTTGCCAGCTGAGAAGAATCCATTAGTATCGGAGGATTTCCTCACAGTTACTGGTTATGACTGGCACGTATGAAATGAAAAAAACTCCCTAGAAAGAGGTTTTGTATAGATTGGATGTGATAGCAGGATGCTGTGATCCTGTCAAAATACTGAAGTGACTTGACTGCCTCGTCAAAACCAACATAATACAGACTTGGCTTGCTTGCTGGGCTTGGTCTTTGCCTGGGTTGACTTATTTGTGAACTTGTCCTGTCAGGGCATCCCTCTCCCTCTCTCGTATGTGCTTTCTGCATGTGTTAAAGGGATAGAGATGCATATGCAGTATTTGCACGAACGTTTCATGAACCTTTCTATTTGGATTCATAACATTTGAGGTGTGAGGAACAACAGAAAGCAGCGAGGTTACCTTCAGTTGAGCCTCCTGGATGACACCAGGAGAGTGAAGGGATGGGTGGAAACCATTATTGGTTTTGCATTTAACCATTTAATGGAAGTGTTTGCTGCCCAGGCACAGGAGCAGTCTGAGAGCACCAAATAGACAAAAAGTGATTCAACTGTTTTTATTTAGTGTAGTCAGTGATGGGTTATGAGAAAATTGGCCAAATGATGAAAAATACGGTTGTGGGTATTTTCATGATGGGCATTTTGCAAGGCAGCTCGTTTGGTGACTTCTGTCTGGAGAGGTCCTCTTGCAAGAGTCCAAATTAAGTGCAAATTTAGAAAGACGGTGCTCCAGTTTGACAAACTTCCATACCCTGTCACTTTACGTGGTGTGCAGGAGGAGCTCAGTTGGGTTTATGCCCTTCAAATTGTGCCAGTGAGAATTTGACCCCACACACTGGTGTTGAACAGCCAACAGTGTTCAACACCCGCGTGTTGTTCACTGAGGATTTATTTGTCTGGCTCTTAAGGTGGAAATTAATATAATCGTAAGGTCTCGCAGACCTATCTCAGTGAGCCCAGGTGCACGGAAAAGCAGTGTGGTGCTTCTCGCATTGGTGAAATGTTGGCAGCGGCTCTTGCGGCTTTCCTCATGGCTCGTCTGAAGTAGACATGCCCTGAGATAGCACGGGCAGGTGGAGACACACCAGAGCTGCCCTGCCTGTGCTCCAAGCAAGCTGGCTGCAAGCCAGCGCTGGCCCAGAAGTAGCAGAGCTGGGTTTGCATGATCTGCTTTCGCTAATACATCCTGCCTTTCAGGGCAATTATGGCCGTGAAAGAGGGCACATTACTGCAGGGCTGTGCCAAAGCGCTGCAGGTATGTCAGCATCACCCTGTGTCCATCTAACCTGATGTTCAGCTGGAGGACGCTCAGCTCTGTTTTGGGTGTACACTTTCAGACAGCACTTGCACCGTCCTCTGGGACATGATGCTCTGTGGAAGAAATTAAGGAATTCACAGGGATTAGGCTTTGGGGGAGAACAGAAGAAAATTGTTTGAGCTGAGTTCTAGCTATGAACTTAAGTTTTGTTCCCTCCCCTTCCTCTTTTCTCAGGTCAAAGAAGTTTTTCAGCTTTATAGAAGGCTGTCTAGTGAAGAATTACATGCAGAGACCTTCTACAGAACAACTGTTGAAACATCCGTTTATACGTGACCAACCAAATGAAAGGCAAGTTCGAATCCAGCTTAAGGACCATATAGACAGGACCAGGAAGAAGAGAGGAGAAAAAGGTATGCAGCTTCTAAAAATCCAGTCTTGCAGCTTATTAAAAATAGGCATTTCTGTCCTGCTTTTTGTTCGAAATCCCCACCCTTAGAAAAGCTCCAAACAACCCATACCCTTGAGAGGTTCTTTTTTAATTCATGGGTTGACTATCAGCAGACTTCTAGGTTTTATTCTCTCCATCTATGGAGAAAACATCAGTTGCAAGTGTCATATTTTCAGAGAATTTAAATTTACTAACATCTAGGCTATGCCTCTTCCATGTGAGTGTTAAACAGTAGTCAGGAGGATGTTGGCATAGATGCCTTGCCCTTTTTTTCTTTGTAGTAGGTTCATTCTTGGAATGATGCCATAAATCAGACTCACAGGAAATAACACATTACAAGACCTATGAAGCGAATGTCTTGGGCAGCCTGTTCTCTTTATTCAGGTGGTGCCAAGGTTTTCCAGGTGTCTTGTCTTAGAAATCAAACCTGGTGCCATTCAGGAAACGTGCTGAAAATCCACCGCAAAGCACTGTGCTGCTTTACACGTGTGGAAAGATGGGCTTTGTATATGCAGAATGAATCCTGGGGTCTCAGATGGATCTTCTCACTGAGGGGGACAGGAACTGGTTCACTAAGGTGCTGCTGCCAGTCCCCACTGTCCTCAAATTAAAGATAAGCACTACCTGGACCATTGTTTCTTTCCTGTTAGATGAGACGGAGTATGAATATAGTGGAAGTGAGGAAGAAGAGGAGGAAGTGCCTGAACAAGAAGGAGAGCCAAGGTAATAACTGCTGTTCAGAGGACTCTGGGCAGTTCATGCCAAGTAAGTCTAAAGCCCATGACCATAAATCAGGAGCACACTAAATTTCTGTCTTCTGTTAAGTGTGTGCACAAGCCACACAAACCACCCGGAGGGTTTGAATACCTCTTCTATGACTGCTAAAGGTTTTAAAGCTCCCTCTCATGTGGCTTAGAGCCAGAGAGCTCTGAATGGAAGGAGATTTATGGCAAACGTGACTGGTCAGGGGCTCCAAAATGTCAGAGTTGGTCCTTATTTTGCTTGGCCTCATTTCACGCCTTCCACTGCGAGTGTGTATTTGATGTGCATCCAATGTCTTCATTCTGAAAGAAATGAGATTAAAATTTAACGTCGTGATATATTTTATTAATGTTCCCCTGCTTTGGAAAAGGTATTTAATGGCCCATCAGGCTTCATTGTATGGGAGGCTTCAACTTCCTTTTGTTGCAGTTCCATTGTCAATGTGCCTGGAGAATCAACCCTCCGACGTGATTTCCTGAGGCTGCAGCAGGAAAACAAGGAACGGTCCGAGGCCCTTCGGAGGCAGCAGCTGCTGCAGGAGCAGCAGCTCCGTGAGCAGGAGGAGTACAAGAGGCAGCTGCTGGCAGAGAGGCAGAAACGCATCGAGCAGCAAAAGGAGCAAAGGAGACGGCTGGAAGAGGTAGAGACAGGAGGCTGGTGCTCGGCGCCAAGAGCCCCTTTTCCACTTGTGTTTCCCATCCCCACGCCCGTTTAGAAAGAGTTCCCTGTAGCTCCCGCACACCTCAGGAAGGAAAACAACACGTGCAAATCCACTGGCAAGTGTAGAGCACAACACTTAAATCCATGTTTGGCTACTTGAATATGAGCGGTCTTCCGAAGCACTGAATATCCAGCAGCTCCTGTGGAGGCAACAGAAGCCAAAGCCTAGTTGTTTGAAGATACCTGGGGGAAGGCTGGGCCTTGGTCTCAGTTCCAAAGAAGAGACAACATGTCTAGGCTTTAGGTAGCTGTAGAGAATGAGAGACATTAATTATTCCCCTATGGATTTTTATTTTTATTTTTTTAATTGGGCAGTGCCTCAAGATGATTTTGGGGGGGGACATGACATGCTCAGAATTTCACTTTAAAGCTTTGTCAAACATCTGTGTTTGGCACTCATTCCTGGTAGGCAGAAAGTTTTTTTTTTTCATGTATTACTCCTCTCACACATAGTACCATGATGACTAAAAGCCACACAGAATTATAAATATGATTTAGAATCGGTGCTGAAATTATAATTGTACCAAAATTATTAATAACTAAATCACACTTGCGATATGGTAGGTGTGCAGTATACAATCTGAAAATTGAAGGAGAAATGGAGATGTAAAATATTGTTCTGTCCTATTTTTCACCTCCTAAGATCTTGTGTATGTTTATATCTACGTAGTAGAATATTCACTATGAGCTTCAGAACTTTCAAAACGGTTCCTTAGCCAAGGCTGGGTATGAGAGCTGCAGCGAAACCAATCATCTGGCTTCTCAGGAAGTGCAGGGTCAGATTCCAGTCGTCCTTAAAGGACCTCTTGTTTGAGTCGCTGTTTCTACCGCTCACTTAGCAATGGTGGAAAAACTACACCCAGTTTGGTTTTCCAAATCCTTGTAATGTTTAACGAGGAGGCAACCAGGACCAAATGTTGATTTGCATCCTGACTTCAAATTTCACGTGACGTGTTTGCATAACAAATAACAGAAAATTCCAAGTAGCTTTCCAGGTCACGCTATGCTCCTTATCCCTCCTCTTCAATGTGCCAGTGCATTTAGTGCTGTTGTAAGAAGGCTGGTAAGCAAACACTCAGCCACAGATAGAAGCAGGAGGGACAAGGGGGAGGTTTATAAACTCCCTTTCTCCTCTGTTTCTTCCCCACCCTTCTGAGATTGCCAAGATAAACATCATTGCTCATCCAGCTGTTTTTAGACTCTGGCTCCGTAGTGATGTTGCAGGGGGAGCAGATCATAAAAAGATGCTATGAAGAGAGAGCAAGGAGCCAATGTGAAAATATTTTTTTTATTAATATTGTCAAACAAAGGTGGGCGAAAGTTGAGATATCACTTATCCTCTAAACTTCAGCTTAGTCAACAAGGTCTTTTAAATGCCTCTATAATTTCCAGGATTCTGCAAGGGTACTTCTTCGGTGAGGAAGGCAATTACAATTAAATTATCTAGGTCATTTAACTTTAGTAGTTTCTTTTTAAAATAAAGGAGATACTGCTGCTAATAATGGAAATTAAGCAACATCCCTCTTTGCTGCACAGGGTTGAAAGTTTTTTGGGATGTTGCAGAACTCACAATTCAATGAGCAATTGAAAGAAAAGGCAGGTACCTGAAAACAGTCGTTTAAAACAGTCCTGCTGCTTCTTAAAATACAAGGCAGAACTAACAACTTCAGCAACCACAAGGCAGCATGTAATGTAGGTTGATGTATTACTGAATAAGGTTACACAGTAAACCATGCACAGTTTGAAAGAGAAAAGCTATTATCTTTTATTGAGTCTATAACCTCTGCCTGGTTCACTTAGAAACATAAATATGAATGACAAGCTGTAAAGGTTTCCTTTTGCAGGTGGTGCTGGTGAATATTGTCCTTAAAGTGAATTAAATGAAGGTTCACAGTGAGCTTAAAAAAAAACCAACAACTCAATTTGTTGGATCTTCTGCTGGAAAAATGTGTGGTCCCCAGTGATTCCTAACAAAGCAACAGCCAAAACAAGCACTTTAAGATGGGGGAAGGGTGGTAGACACGTATTTAGATAAACATCAGTGTTGTGACACAATTGAAGGCCAAAATATTGAAACGTTGTCACTCTGTCCTTAACTCACCCACTGTTTTGATGAGGCTCGTAAACAATGAGAAGCTTGGTAATGTGAGTTAAGATTAGCATCAGGCATTGAATCTTTGGTTTTTCACCGGTTTGTTGATATTTTTACCAAGCATTGCTTTCTTTTCATTTTTGCCTGTGTACAGTAAGTGTGTATTTTGGTATACCTATTTGACGTTCTTTGGGAAGAATTTTATGCATTAGATAATCTCCTTGGACAAGTTGCTCACCCCCCCCTACCCCCCCAGTTCCTAAATTAAAATTGAGGGCTTGTTCTTACAATGCTGGCCCAGAGCCTAGACAGTTTTGACTAAGACTGCAACAGGAACGGTGCTTAGGACATCTGCCAAATATAATTCTCAGCAGTATAAGAGAAAAAGATTACTTTTTAAAAGGCGTATAGGTGACTTTTAGAAGTCGTTGTTGCAGGGACCTTATAATATGTGTATGGCTTAGGAGGTGGAAATCATACAGGGTCAAAGTGCAGGACATTACTTGAAACGTTTTGGAAAGGGGATTGTTCTTGCTCCTCCCCAACCTCCTTTAAAAATGAGCATAAGGATTCATTGCATAACTTTCAGCTCTATGACACATGAGTACTTAGATGGTTAAAAGCAGAGATCTGAGCTGATCTAGGCTGTCCTAACAGGTGCCCGTGTTTCTGTTCAGCAACACGGAGGCACCGTTGCTCAGTGTGATGCATGGGGAGAGGCATTTGAGTTTTACCTTGCAAAACTGAGTCTGGTTTGACAAATGCAGAATTAGCTGTGGTGGAATCCCATTCTTTGTGGACCTCTGCAGTTTTGGACAACCTGATTAAGTGATTTATCTGGTTATGAGAACCTAAGATGGATGTTTTTGAGGGGATAGGGTATAGCTCCGTTGGCAAGCAGTACAGTCCAGTAGAAACAGATTTTGATTTACAGCACAGTAATTAGAGTGCTGAGGACCCAAAGACTTCACTGCATGTGTTTGAAGACAGGAGGAGTTGCTTTGGATTAGCCGAGGTCTAGACTGCCTGCCTGCTTGCGGTTGGAGTGCATCTGCCTTTTTAATTTCATCCAAAAGGAGTGGTTGGCACTATGAAACCTCTTTAAAATACGAAACAAAACCTGGTAAGAGGAGATGATTGGATGATTCACTTCAAACGAGCATTCCTGATTTGAACTGAGATGGTAATGTACATGTACCCGCAGGTGATTTCTGTCGGGGTTTGTTTCTTTTACAGAAGAGCAGATTATTCATATCTACTTCATTTAAATAGCCTGCAGTTTGGACTGATTCTGAGTAAGAAGTTCTACTCCTGACTTTATCTCTACTCTGGGCAAAATAAAAGTCTCATTATCAGTCTTAATAATCCTCTTCCTAAGCTGATAGCAGCCTACCTAGTTCTTTGTGCAAGAAATCATAAATGCATGTATTTATCAGCCTTCCACTGGGTATAAGGAAGAGCACTACTATTCTATGAATATAAAATTAGGGTGGTCTACATTCATCTTAGGCAATTTGCTGTATGAACTGGGTCCTGGATGTGTTGGTCTATACCAACTGCATGTGAACTTGCATTGCCCCCTCCTGGTAAATCGTGCTCCACTGCATGGTCTTCCAGTTTGGAGGTGCAGGGCACCATTATGAGAACATCTTTAATGCACCCTGAAGCCAGATAAGGAGGCAGAGTATTTACACTATATTTTCTGATTTTTTTTTCCTTGTTGGTATAGTAATGTTTTGTGAAGTGCAGAAATTTGAGGCTTGCGTGGGTTTCTGTCAAAATTCTGTTTTGGCATCTCTGAAATTGCTTTAAAGAGTTCCTGCCCTCACCTTCTGGGTACCAGTTACCTCTTTGAAAATAAGCTTTTCATCTGACACGTATAAGTAAGTTGGTAATACCCTATCCAACTAAAGAAGATCTGTATGTGCATCCATAGTTTCAGAGAATCCAGATCTCTATTTGCTGTCTGTTGGTTAGGTACAGGAGCTGTGTTTTACTCCAGGACTTTTTTGTATTGTGTGATAAGAATTACAGCATCCAGACTTATTAAAGTCAGAAATCCAGTCTCTATAAAGAGAAATTGCACTGGTTTTAATTCAGCCTAAAAAATTGTAGTGGTTTTCAGCTTGGGTCGATGACAGCTTGCAGCTAACCAGCTTTGCCCTTGCTTTTGACAAAAGGTAGCATAGGACCTGAGAGATCCTTGTCACCCTAGGTTTCCTTTCCCTTGCTTGTTAAATGTAAATTCCACTTCGTTAACAGCCAGTCGTTCAATGCTCAGGTTTCAAGGCAGCGTCCAAAGGAAGTGGACTTGTTCTCCTGCAGCTGGGGCTGGGAAGAAGCAGGTCATGAGGGTGCTTGCATGGGCTGATGCAGTGCCAGGTGCTTTGCCTTCCACTCCCTTGGCAAGGGGCTGGTGGGTTTCTGACGGGAAGCTGGAAGCGATGCAGAGAAACCCCATCTCTCTGTGTACTTTGGCGCCTGGACAGTAGCGCGTTTGTGACTTGGAGATTTGACTTAACCACACACTGGTGGCAGAGAATCTTTATTTTTATTTTATCATTTGCTGGATAATAAATATCTCCTGCAGGTGCTGAGCTAGCAGTCTTATTCAAGGCTTGTTTAAAGATCTCGTCTTTTAACAACTGATATTTTTTCACGATGCCATGGGAAATCAGCTCTCTCTTAGTCAATTTGTAAAGTATTTTCATATTATTAAGTTCAGTTATTTATATTTATTGCTGACTACTTCTCCCTTGGTTCAAGAAGTGATGAATTTGTTTCATCCAAAAGACCTCATCCTCCCCATCCTCCTCATAACAAGGCTGATGCCATCACAAGATTTGCAGTGCATCCACTTGACAGTGTCAACACAATGTTGTCAGACAGACAGGCTTCGTATGTTTAAGAAGTGTTTGAGCTGATAAATGTGCATATTAACCAGTCAGCAGTGTGTTGTCTCTTGCATCCTCAGGGCGACAGAATTATTGTACTTCACATCTTAGTTTTCTTAAACAAAGAGCCTGTCAGACTTGATTAGCCAAGAGGC
This sequence comes from Anas platyrhynchos, assembly GCF_047663525.1. Classification (NCBI taxonomy): domain Eukaryota; kingdom Metazoa; phylum Chordata; class Aves; order Anseriformes; family Anatidae; genus Anas; species Anas platyrhynchos. The sequence continues at coordinate 141,062,693 of NC_092587.1, forward strand.
ACCTGAATATATTGACTTAAATATAGAAATTGTTTGACACAGCTGTTTATATTCAGAAATAAAAGTGCCTACTTAATCCTTTTAAAGAGCTTATAGAAAGGAAGGAGGTGGAGCAGCGAAACCCATGAAATGCGCTGTGTTCCTCGCTGCCTTGCAGCACTTCTGCTATTTTTGTATCAACGTTCATTGAAGAGAGCGTGCTTAAACAAGAGAGAAAAGGCTGGTAGATGTGTTTACTTAGGAGAGAAGTCAGAGCAAGGAAGCTTTTTTTATTTTTTTATTTTCTCTGAGAAGATTCAGGAAACATGGGGGAGAAGAAAACTTGTGTCTTGTGGCACAGGGAGGTGATGGTGAACCCAGGCTGACTTCATGGGCAAGGAAGGAAGGTTTCACAGTTACAGAGAGGGTATATATGAACAGTAGTCTTCAAGCAGAGTGTGTATGATCCAAAAGAGCACCTAGTTCAAGAAAGTCATAAAGCAGCCCTTTTTATTTAAGTATTACCAATTCCTAACCTGTGTGAGTCGTATCAGTATTGATTCCAAAAGACAGAAAAAGCTGTTGAACTTTCAGTTACTTCATAGGCATGCGGGTTGTCTTCCTGAGCAGGGCAAGTTCATCCCATAAAGTAACACAGGGAGCAAAGTTTGGCCTTTGCTCATTCAGTGAACACACCTCTGAAATCCGCACCAGTAACCATGGATTTAGGAACCTCAATAAAATCGTAATCTAAGTGCTCTTGCAAGACTATTTGGAGTGCCTTAAACCTGCAAATCCACGGCAACTTTGCTTCAACAAAAGAATTGGTGATTGTATTAATCTAAAGGTAAAAGGACTAACAAATGTAGCTTTTCATTGTGTTCTTTCATTTGGAATTAAATCTGAGTATGATTTTTTTTTGTTTAAACGTCTTCTGTGATTTTTAGCATATTGTAGAAATCTATAATGAAAGCAAAAGTAGAGAGATGGTTGAATGGGAGACAGCTGGCTCTTTTGACACTTAGGCAGTTGTGGGAGGCTGCCTGGGATTTCAGGGTAGGTGGACTAACTGGATGCTTCTGTAGAAGTGCAGGAAGATTTGGTCACGACTGTACAGGCATTTGAAATGTCTTCTCTGAACGTTATACATGGTTCTATCTGGACATAAATGAGTTGGTCCATGCTTTTTAGAGCTGTTTTCCATGTTCTTTTCAGACTTCAGCAGACATATGAGCACCAGTTTGCATTTGGGTTATGTGTGGAAGCTTATCTGTGTAAGCATAAAGGCTTATCTCAGCTCCTTTGTCTCTTTTACATGTAGGTGCTTTTGATGTTCTGGGAGGGGCTGAGGTGCTGTTGGTCAGCCTTCCATTCTCTGTCAGGCAAAGTTTTGGGCAGTGCATTAAATTGAGCTTGATTGTTGATCCAACACCACCAAATTCTTTGCAGACTATGAGCTGGTTGTTAAGAGAGAAGCTGCTTACCAACAGCTCAGACAGTTGTCGTTTGAGTTTTAGCTGATTCAGTGGGGCCAATAATTTCCTTCTGGTGACATGTGGATAAGGTGTTGAAGTCAAGAAAATTGTCCCTCTGATTTATACATTAATTCAACAGTTACTCAAACATCGAGGTTTCATTTTCACAAAGCCTCTCTTTGTTTTGATGAGTAGAGGTGAGCTTCCACACCTTGGTTGTCAAGAAGATAGTACATGATTTTGTGTGTATATGAAAAAAACAAGAGAGTCAGTGATGTTTTTAAGGATAGTTCTGTGCTAGGTACAAGTTAGTTTCCTGATGGAACGCTTGCATAAAATGTTTTGTCACTCAGTTGCAGAGCTTGCCAGTCCTGGTGAATCCCTCTCTTCTCAGTTGAAAATAACCCCACCTCTTTCTTTGATAACAACAAAAGTAAAACTTTGTGGTTTCTTTTCCCTTTTTGTAGCAACAAAGAAGAGAACGGGAAGCTCGGAGGCAACAGGAGCGTGAGCAAAGGCGGAGGGAACAGGAAGAAAAAAGACGTCTGGAAGAAATGGAGAGGAGACGTAAGGAGGAGGAAGAGAGAAGAAGAGCAGAGGAGGAAAAGAGGAGGGTAGAAAGGGAGCAGGTGAGTCCATGATACATATATATATGTAATAGATTTGTTTCTTCTAAGTTCAAATCTTATTTTCCAAAAAAATTGTAAGACTAAATCAGTGTAGAGACAGCCTTATGCTGACATTTTCATCTTTGTTGTCTCTGACAGCAAACGCACTAACATAGATTCGTAGGGCTTTTTGGAAAATTCTGGCAGCCTCAGTGTTCCCTCAAAAAGAGCTCTTGTTATGGTACTTACTCTAAATTCAGCTCTGGCCTCTGAGCTTGACTAAAAACGAGCAGAATTGGCAAAATTCTCAGTGGGGCTGAAAATCGTTTCTAGACTTGTCTTGCTGGGTCAGTGGTTCTTGCAGGACATGCTCCATCTTCAGGAGGCCTCAGAGAGAAAGGCTGCTCTGTTCCGTGTCAGCTGCTTGCACACTGAATCGGTCAGAAGCTCATCAAAAACTTTGAATATTCTGAATTTGAGATGGAACCTTTGTGCTGCAGAGAGTTTTCCTTCCTAAAATTAATGTAGTTAAATATGTGATCTCTCTCTCTTACTCTATTTAAAATCAGCTATAATAACATATGCCAATTCAGGCAGGAAATATATCTTAAGTTGTCAGTGTGCCCTTAATGCATTGAAAGAACAGGTGAGAAACCTTTGAAACCATGTGAAATTCAGCTGCTATATTTATGCATGAAATCTGCATGTTCTAAAAATCCTTTAAAAACTCTAATCGGGGTCATAATCAGGGTAATAATTACTCTGCATGAACTGCAAAATCCTGATCCTAAATAAAGAGCCCAAACTACTCTCCTGGAGGCTCATTATAAATTTCCCATTACCTTCAGGAGTGTTAGTTTTGGCTCGACGTGCCTAATTTTTCTTACGTAAAGTCACGGTGTTTGTGATCATTGGTGATCCTGTTACTGGGGAATTTTATTGTGCTTGTATTCGTGTCAAAGATTTTTGAGTCAAAAAGGAGAGAAGACTAACCAGTGGGAATAAATATGGAAAATCTCTAATTGCAGCACAGCAATTTGCTTTTGGGCAGACACCGGGTATTCCCCCAGCTGCTTTTTCAACTGTTGAAATGCTAATTACGCACAGTGCCAATAATGACAAACGGTTAATTGGTGTGGTCAGCCCGAACCACTGCAAATTTATTTTTCCTTTTGAGAGAAGACGTGTCCCTTCTTAGACTTGTTGTCACCCAAACCATGGCTCAGCCAGCGTGCGTACTGACAGCACAGTGTATACATCACCAGTCCGTCGCAAGACTCCCTACAGCTCCCATCACTGCATCACAGATCCATTTCTTTCTCTCTGCATACACTGTAAACGTGTGCGTGCGTGCGTGTGTGCTTGCGTGTGTGCGCATGCATGTGTTACGTACCTCCATTAATTGCATGACAGGATGTGACCAGCTTGGGTTTTGGTGCCTCAGGGGTCGAGTCCGTATTTAGGGGGGTCAGGTGGAGCGGTGGGCAAAAGTCTGGGCCCGCTGAGGCTGCAGGTGAGAGGCGGCTAGAGCGCAAGAGCGAGCGACTTTGGTCTAATACCTGTTTCCTGGTGGATGTTTGTTTGTGCCATAACTCATCGCATAATTCAGCAAGGCTGGCGGCGTCTGCTCAGGAGAAGCTTCTGGTGAGGGCGGCAGGGGAGACGGCAGGGCAGGTCTGAGCTGCACTTGGCAGAGCCCCTTTCGGGGAAGCTTGCACCAGGTCGACCTACACTAAGCCTGGCTCTAGCTGTTGCTAACAGTTCATCGCACCAGCGCAACAAACTAATGTTTAATACGACTTGCATGTGACTTTGTGTTGGCTGTGTTGAGTCAGACTTGCTGTGTTTTAACTCTTCCAAAACCTTCGAGTGCATTTTGCTGCTTCCTGAAATCCCTTCCCAAAGACACGAATGAGCTCTGGCCCGTGCTGGCAACATTTGCAGGAGTCCAAATTTCGGAACGGAAGGGGCCAAAATCCGATGCTCGGTAGACAGGGCTCCCTAAATTGTTCTGCAGGCACTAATCCTTCCTGAAGTGCGTTTCTCGTTAAAGCTGAACTGGGGAAGTAGCGTGTGGTGTGCCACCCAGGGGGTTCTGATGCATTCCTTTTGAATAAATTCATTGCTGGGTAATTTCTATGTGACAGGAGTATATCAGGCGACAGCTAGAAGAGGAGCAGCGGCACTTGGAAATTCTACAGCAGCAGCTGCTCCAGGAGCAGGCCATGTTACTGGTAAAGCACTGTATCTGTTTTGTTCAGTAGCTATAGGATCCATTTATCCGGCCAGTCCTAGGCTTCCCTCAGTCAGGCACAGCTGCACTGACAGTATGACAACAAAGGAGCTTGATTAAAAGGCCATTTATGCTAGCGTCGTGGGCTGACAGGCACATATGAGAAGTGCTGTAAGGTCACACTGCTTTCTGGGCAGTAAGAGGAGGCTTTATGTTAAAGTGGAACAGTTCTGGTTTGGCGGTCGAGTTTCTGAACAGACCTTGGCATTCAGTGACGAACTAGAGTGCTTATGTTGCAGATCAAAAGCACACATGATATGTAAATCTTCCCTGGGATACAATGGCCTAGTGTTGTTTTAAATCATTGTTTTATGAATTTACACTGGATTTAGTATAAATAACTCATTTTTTTTCTTTTAATAAAAACCAGTTCTGACATAACTCTCCAATCATGTGAAGCTTAGCACTACACTCTCAACTTTCCCAACATGAGACACATGCCATATTGGTCCGACTTAGCTCTTGGTTACACTTTAACAATGAAATAAATCCAAAAAAAAATAAAAAGAGCAACAGCAACCAGAAAGGTGCATTTTTAACGGGATGGATAGGGACATGTCTACCATACCTTCCACGTCATGTCTTGAATTACTCACGCGTTCTCTCAAAGGAATACAGATGGCGAGAGATGGAGGAGCATCGACAGGCAGAGCGACTCCAGCGCCAGTTGCAGCAGGAGCAAGCCTACCTCCTGTCGCTGCAGCACGATCACAGGAGGCAGCAGCAGCAGCAACAGCAGCAGCAGCAACAACAGCAGCAGCAGCAGCAGCAACAGCAGCAGCAAGAAAGAAATAAGCAAAGCTATCATACCCCTGAGCCAAAACCCCACTATGAGCCTGCTGAAAGAGCGCGTGAGGTAAGTCCTGCATGTGGCCAGGAATATGCTACCTGCTCCTCGGTCCCTGCCTCTTGGCATCATGGTGACTACGGTTCTGCTAGGGTATGGTTGGAGACCAGGGTGTCACTTTTAAAGAGCAGGATATCCCTAATTTTTGGCCACTGGTTTCCAAACCCAGGTACTTCTGAATACTTCTGCTATCATTGTAGGTCAGGGTTTTTAGGTGTAAAGAGTGAAAAGGAGTTGTGAAATGCTGCAGACTAAGGGGAACTGATAGTGGAAGTATCAGGTCAATCCCATCTGCACTTTATCAGATGTTTTCACAGGAAGTACTGGTACAGTTGTCAATCTGCTGCTGGCAGGTACTGAGGCCTGGAAACTGAGAGAGCACAAACCTATGTGGGATGCTTACACACACCACCTGTAGGTGCTTTAGCCCATGCTCTTGGAAATTTGCTTCTCATGAACACAGACATGAATTTCATGAATTGAATTTCTGAAGTGTTAAGTATTCTCTGCTGAGATGACATCCCCGCCTTTGTGAAACTCTGTGGTGCTGCCTTCTTGGACTTCGGGCACTCAGAAGTCAATCTGAAATCATCAGAGTGCTGTTTGTCTCAGTGAGTGGTCCCCTGACTTCATTGCTCCACGGTTAACATCGCTAAACAAGTAATTGCCTCTGATGCATACTTGGCTCTTTTTCAGCGGTCTTGTTCTTGTGCTTCCCTTGAGCATCACACTGCCCACAAACCACTAGACTGGGCAATACTGGTCAAAACTCTTAACGGCATTCATCACTAGCATGTGGGAACTAGGTAAATACATTCTGGAACAAGAACAAAAAAAATCCTCGGGGCTATTGAACCTGATAAAATAGCTTTCAGTCCACCTTTGTCCAGTAGTTCTTCACTGCCTTTGAAGTGTTGCTGTTTGGACTTGATGAGCACAAACTCATTTTCTCGTGGATGCTATTGTCCCGGTTCTTCATAAACCACGTTGTGCTATCTCATCTGTTCCTCTTGGCTGAAGTATCTGGTATGTGCCTCTCTTCTGGAAGAAGTTCAGGCTTGTACAGCATGTTGTGGTACAAGTGTGGAACAGTCCTCCTCTCCTGTCCTGGTGCTCATTCCTGGCCCGCCTTGGTGAAAGCACAGTGTCAGTCTAGAACTCCTTTCCAGCCTGAGGGTGGGCTTTGGAGGGGTGCAGAACCATCTGTTATCCACCTCTCATTTTCCTTTCAGAATTGAAAAGGAGATAAACTCCTAAAGATTCAAAGACCTTCGAAAGTTAGAAAGAGTAAAGTGAGGGCAAAGAAAAAATTGAGTCAGTAGTCAGAAACATAACTGTCATCTCTCTGTGCCTGGCAGTTGGAGCAACACCAGTTAATATAAAAAAGCAGACATTAACTCTGATGTACTTTTGGACATAAAATAGTGAATTAGAGTGAGTATTCTGTGCCTCATACTTTCACAAAAACTCTGTCCAGAGAAAGTCTCCATCCACTGATGCTGACCATCATGATGCTAAGCCAACATGGGCCATCTCTCCTGTTCTGGCAAATCGTGATGTTGTTTTGGTGTGTTTTTTTTTTTTCTTCCTTTTTTTACCCATTCCAACTGCAATGAGGATATAAAGAAAATGACTTCTAAGATTGTCTCTGGGAAACAGAAGGAAGCTTAGAGCAAGAAATGAAACTTAATACTGTTTTCTGGTCCAGACAGTCAGATGACTGGAACAGGGACTGTTTCTATCAAGGGAATAACTGACTATCTCTTTCTCACATCTTGCTTGTTTTTGAGGAGATGTGGCTGTCACAGTTTATGTGCTTTGTGGAGGAAACCTCCTATCATTTACAGCTAGAGACATGAAAGCTTGTTCCTTCAGACAAAAAGACTTGGGGCTTTTCCTTATTCTATTCATAAGAAGGAGACCGAGAGGAGTCTGGCCTATTTTTGTACTTTAAAGGATGGCTCTGTGAGGCTGACATGGTGGTGAAAATGATTGTATGCTGAAGATGCTTGACTCCATTCTTGTCATTTTCCCCAAGACACGGTGTATTTTGTGTAGACCTGCCAGAAGCTCGTCTGGTTGCTCCCGCAGGCAATCTGATATTGTCCTCAAAGTCTGGAAAGCAGAGGCAGGTTAGGTTTGTAAAGCAGCCTCGCTAAGGAGTCCTGGAGACTTGCCTCTGTCTTCCAGCATGGATATTTAAATAGTCTCATTGTGCCATTGCTGCTAGGGAGCAGTTAGGGAATCACCCCAATACTGGTTTCATCCTCCAGGCACATGGGTTAAAGCAGATCTCATGAGCAGCATCTCAACAAACGAATCTCAGCCCCAGCTACCGGTTCGATCTTTTGTTGACACTTTGATAAAGTGCTGGGAGCTTAGCATTCCTCAGCAGCAACTCTTCTGGCAGAAGGGTGCATGCTGCCATGATTCCAGCAATTTTAGGAAACGGGAGGGTCTGTCCTTTCTGCCTGTAGCCTCCCTCCGTCTCTTTCCCTTCGTACCACTTGCTTTGTTCTGGATGCCGTGGACTTGAAAGAGGTGACGTTTCTGCATGGGGACCTTGCTTGATGTTTGGTTGAGGACTTGCACTTTCTGATTTAGTCTTCCTCTGGAAAAGCTCCATAGGTTAGCATACAGTCACTTCTACATGTATCTGAGAACCAGGAATAGGTTGCGGGGGTTGTTCTCTGCAGTCTGAGGTCAGAGTGCTGCACTTAGATGTCATTTTGGGACTATCTGATAATAGAGAGGATGAGCAGTCCTACAGTTCTGTATCTAAAGCTGAACTGCCTCCAATATTACTGGATAGAGAAGCATATCCTCTTTCTTCTTGCACTGCCAAAGAGACAAGCACAGGAAAGCAGATAATCAATAATATAACTTCTCTTTAGTTTAGTAAGGTGGGTAAGGAAAATGTAAGTAATGTAGTAAGGAAAATGTACTTTTATATTGTAAAGTTGTTGCTGTTTTCACTTATTCTTTTTGTTATCTATGTCTACTGATGGGTAGTAACTAGTCTAGGCAGAAGGAAGTATCCTGGTGGTCTCTCATTATATCACTTCACGTTTTACTGCCCACTGTAACCTCTTTCCTAGTATGGATTCCCATATGCCATACTTGCCATGTTGGGACAGTTCATTCTGTTTTACATTGCTGGTGAAAGCTGCAGGGAAAAATATCTTGCCAAGCCTCAAACATATTTGGTCTCCATGGTAAAGAAAGGGAGGTGGTCACGTTCATATTTCTACTGTAATTGGTTTCCTGATTCTAGACTTAACCTGCATTTATTTTGTCCTAGGTGGAGGAGAGATTTAGAAAAACGAATCAGGGCTCCCCTGAAGCACAGTCAAAGCAGATGGGCAAAGTGTTGGAGCCACCAGTGCCTTCAAGATCAGAGTCCTTTTCCAATGGAAACTCAGAACCTGCTCAGCCTGCCCTGCAGAGGCCAATGGAGCCCCAAGTAAGTGCCCAGGAAAATATCGGTGAGCCTGAAGGAAGTGCAGAAGTCCCAACACGTTTCCTTCAGATTTGCAGATCTTGGCACATAGGAAGTCTTATGTAAAGAGTAGCACTGTTACACAAAACAGCTTATTCAGTAGATTATCTCTGTATGGTTTTGTTTATTGTACTGATAAATTGATGGATTTGTGTGTTTGTTTTCCCTTTTTTTTTTTTTAATGACTACTGTTGCATTATCTTATTATCTGTGCAACAGTGGAATGGTTGGCTAAGTACTGGTCATAGTTTCAGTATATTTCTACAATTCAGAATCTGATCTGTGCAAAATATTTACCACCAAAGAAGATGTTCAGGAAAGCAGTGAGCTGGCTTAGTCTTCTAAGATAATGGGGGAAAAAAGTTAACCGAGCAAGTGTTTTTTAATAGAATGATCACTGCTTCAAAGAGATGCATGAAACGTGACTAAGAAAAGCAAGTTTGTTGTCAGTAGGCTTATGCTTGCTAAACAGAGTTCCGTACCACCCCTGGAAAATGAAAAAGAGACTGAAACCACTGAGCAACATGGTTGCTGTCATTCTGTTGTTTGCTAATGGAAGCTTGCAAAGCTCGGTAATCGTACCTCATGGGAATTATAGCACACATTTAAAAAATAACTTAAAGTTTAAAAATTACAAATACACCATATGCTCTAAGCTATTGAGATATGCTAAATTAAACAGTCTAGTTCTATATTGAGTTCCTCTGTTTCCATGCAGAATTTTCTTCTCCTACGTAAGACTGTTGATGACAGTACAAACTAAACCCATCCGTGGTTGTGATTAGGCATTGAAACTCTTTTGGGCAGCAGGAGAATTTCTGCAGACAAGAGAGTGGGAGAAATCAGGACAGAACTTCATCTCTTACTCATTAATTCCTGGCTTTTATTCAAACCTCTATGATTATTTCAAAATATTGGACTTGCATCTTCATGCTCTCTGTGCCAGTTACTTTTAAAGTCTGATCTTCCACTCATATTAAGAATAATCAGGCACTTCAACAGCTGTGTGTATGAAAATTGAGGAAATAATAATCATATAAAAACAAATACAACCAGCCTACTGAAACTGGGGTTGAAAGTGAAATCTTGATTAATTACTAGGTGCAAAAGCAGTATGTTCCTCAGTTGTGACACTTCCTCCTCCTTAGCTTCAGAAATTAAATTAGAAACATGGGTTTATGCACAAAGAAGGAGTAGCTGAAGGGTCAGTATGTATTTCAAAGGAAACCCCAGTGGATTTTTAGCTCTGGAGTCACTGTTGTGCCTTCTTAGTGTATCTGTAATTGAATATGTGTGTGTGTACGTGTGTGTTGAGTTTGTGAATAAATATGTATATATGTACATACAGTATATGGTACATATATGGTATATGTATAATATGCATTGTCCATATGTATACTATATACAATATACAATATATATTATGTTTTTTATATATATATTGCAATGACTATAAAGGAATAAAGGCTTTTGTGTTACAACTGTTCTCCAAAAAGTTTGGAACTGTATCTAGTTTCCAAATTTCATAGATAACGTAAATGTCTGTTGGTTTGCACACTTTAGAGCATTCTTTAATTTTGCACATTTTTTTCAATTGGAAATCTGCTTCAAATTCCCCAACCCATCAGTGCTGCCATGAGACCTGGCCAAAACCCACGGAAGACTGGGGGACAGATGATGACTCCTGTCTTGCGTGGCCTTCGGCCCCAGGCTCATGGTGCAGATATTAGGTCCCCTTTTCTTCTGGGCACTAGTGTACATGTATGTGGAGAGCGTATCTCACAAAAATGTGCTGTATTTTCAGTCTGTTACGTTCTTTGGGCGCTTGCCTTGCTTTTAAATGCATTGATTCCACCCCACGCTTACCTAATGCCATAACCAATTTGTCTCTGCCCGCCCCACCTGCCTTTATTCTGTGTTGATTGGACAGCCAGTTATACTGAGCGCATTGAATGTTTTATGTTTTGTTTTCTTGTAAGGTACAGTGGTCCCATCTGGCATCTCTCAAGAACAATGTTTCCCCTGTCTCGCGATCCCATTCCTTCAGTGACCCTTCTCCCAAATTTGCTCATCACCATCTTCGTTCCCAGGACCCATATCCACCTTCACGCAGTGAAGTGCTAAATCAGAGTTCTGACTCTAAGTCGGAGGTACCCGACCCCACCCAAAAGGCTTGGGCTAGATCAGACAGTGACGAGGTGCCTCCAAGGGTAAGGAGTAGAAAGACAGATGTGTGCTATTTCTTTATGATGATGATTTTTTTTTTAAAAGCATGTCATAGTCTGGGCACTGGGAAGACCGTGCCCTCGTGCCAGTGTTAGTATTTCCTAAGTCAGATCACAATGCAGGAGTTAAGTCAACGGGTTAATGAGAATCAACCTTCAGTACAATATTGAAGCTTTGTATAAAATTGGCAATTATTTATAGAATGCAGATATTGCAGAGAGACAATTTATTATGCAAAGTTAACAAATCATTACCATATTCCAGAAAGAATTTAAAATATCCCTGAGGTTATTGCTCAGAGTTAATTTTCTTCTTCATGTGTTAGTAACCCAAACTATGAATCATACAAGTACTAAAAATTGAGACGGAACTGAACAAAAAGGAAACATTCAATATTTCCTCCTCCTCTCCTCCCAACCCCCTTCCATCCACTGGGATTTGCTTCTTCCGAGTATATTCTTGCTCCCCCACCAGTCTTTGCCTTCTGCTGATCCATTCCTGGGCATTTGTTTGGTTCCCCTGAGCTTATTCTCCTAATTCTCATGCTGTTTCAGCAAACTGCTTTGCGCCTCCCCTGCTTCAGTCAAAATGCTGTATTCTTTGCAAATGTCTTAGTAGTTGGAGGGTAGTGAGGTGTGTATGTGTTTGTGTGGTAGCTATTAAACACTACTTAATGTTAAGACTAAACTTGGAGTTCTCTTCAAAATCTGAACAGCATCCCAACTAAGGCTTTGGGGTTTGTGGGTATTTCTTTATTGCTTTGGTTTCTGATGTTAACTCGGACATAGAATAAGCAGTGTTAAAATCTAAAGAATATATTCTGTAGCAGGAGAGGTTTAATCTTCCTCTTCTTTCTCTCTTCTTCAAGGGTTTAACACAACCTTTTTTCTCCCAAGGTACCTGTGAGAACAACGTCCCGATCACCAGTCCTGTCTCGTCGTGATTCTCCACTGCAGGGCAGTGGGCAGCAAAATAACCAAGCAGGTCAAAGAAACTCCACGAGGTTTGTAAGCCTACATGTCCTTGCCTTTCCTGTGTTGGAAGGAAAAGGCTGATGGGAAGACGGGCGTTCTTCAGAGAGCTTTTGGCATTGTCTGTTGGATGTGGAAGGAAGAAGGATTTGGATCCCCTTTTCGTAATGATGAATCTTAATTTCCCCTGGTGGATCATGTGTGCCAACAAACACTGGCTAAATTTCCTCTTGCCTCTCCTTCTTGAGTTGCTTGTCCTACAACTTTTGCAATAATTTCAAAATATCCCTAAGATTACTGAAAAAATGTGGCCATTCGTGAACATCATGCCTTCGGTGCAACAGGTCATCTTGGGTTATTGTGGGGATTACTGGCAGCAGAAGTGTTTGTAAGACCTAAAGTGAAGAGGTCGCAGAAACTTTCCAGCCTCTCAGCCAGAACCAGACTTTGAGAGGCAGAAGAATCCCTGAGCTGTGATGCAGAACATCTGAGGTTAGGAAGGGGGAGAAACGGGGTTTCTCCCCTAAGCTCAGCAGAGCCATGTGGACAGGCCACTGTAGATTTTGGCATCATGGATGAGGGCATTCTGAGAGCGACAGGCTGTGTTGGCTTTTTGGCTTGTGCCTGGGTAGCCAGGGCACTTCTGTGCCAATTCTAAACCTGTTGCATCCAGCCGGAGAGAACTGTCCACTTTGGGTTAGATACATAAGAATGGCAGGTAGCCAATTCCTAATAAAATGAATAGCTTAAACCCACCTAAACTTTTTATTTGACCACCCTAAATAAGATAATAAGTGTTTCAAAGGGAGCCACTGCTTGGGCTGTGATGTATCATTGATGCTCTCAGCTCAGTGTTAAGTTTTCTTTCAGACTGATTATTAGCAAAACGCTGAGGAAGAATGAAATCTGAGTTTAGAAACAGGAATCTGAAACTGAAGTGTGTAACAAAGGCTTTCCTCCCTCCCCTGATACAGCAATATAGAGCCTCGTCTGCTGTGGGAAAGGGTGGAGAAGCTCGTACCAAGGCCAGGCAGTGGCAGCTCTTCGGGTTCAAGCAACTCTGGCTCCCAGCCTGGCTCTCACCCCGGCTCTCAGAGTGGGTCTGGAGAGCGGTTCCGGATGAGATGTAAGTCCCTCCCCACCCACCATAACACTGGGTTTTAAATTCGCTGACTGTGCAACACTCACTAATGGAGAATGGTAACCCTCACTGGGAAAGACCTTGGTGCTTGCAGTATTGAGGGCTGGTTAGCTTCCAGTACCCTTCTTTGCTATGCATGCCTGTTTGGGAAAGATGGACCGTGCAGAAGTCATCAAGGAAATGTGTTTCCTTCTCCTCTGATTCATGCTGAGTCGCTGCTACACCTTTTGATGCTTGTTGTCTGTCACCTTGTTTTCTGAAGGGGTGCAGTCTGCTAAGGATGGGTCTGAGATAGGGCACGCTGAATGCCAATACAGGCTTTTCGGCTTCTGGCTTCAGTCAAGTTAGGCAGTTTCAGTCACCTGCAGACCCAATCCCTTGTGCAAATGAGACAGTATTTGCAACCACATTGATTTACAGTTGTGGACAGTTTGGTTTGGCTTCAGTCAGAGGTCAGCTGCACCTGTAGAGATCACAGCTTAGCAATATTTTTTTGCGTAGTCTTTCAGGGAAAATGTAATAATGAACCAGTGAAACTGGTGTCTTGCTCTCAAGCACTGCTTTGGTAGCCTTCTCACCTCTGTTCCTCACTCCAGAGTGGAATAAGAAAATGTATTTTACTTTCCTGGTGAATCCCTGTTTTGTTTTCCTTTTGGGGTCTTGGCACATGCAGCATCATCCAAATCAGAGGGTTCGCCATCACAGCGTCATGAAAGTGCACCTAAAAAGCCTGAAGAGAAAAAGGAAGTCTTCAGACCTATCAAGCCTGCTGTAAGTTGCATCTGCTTTCCCCTGTTCCCCCACATGTTCAGGTAGGCCCACAAAATACAGTGTGAGCTTTCATTCGTGGTGTCATCGGGAGTGAACTTCAGCTTGAGCTGCAGTTTGTGCCTGTGGGTCCAGCAGTACATTCTGGGTGATGCAGTTGCTTTTACACATCACAATACCTTAAAGAATAAGGTTTGCTGTGCCTTGGGAATTGATTTCTATTCTCTCATCTGCTTTCTTCCTAACCTTTCCCTTTCTCTTTCTTTCAATCCTGTGCTTCCTTGCTGTGGCTGGACCAATGATAATGCATTTGACCTGAATGTATCAATGCTGTGCTGAATGGTGCAGGGAGAAGTGGTAAGACTTTAAAACGTTATTTTCTGATGTTTTCCTAAGCTGGTTGTTGTTGCAGTTGATTACAGTTCTTTGTATGCACCGTAGGATTTTGCAGTACTTCCAGCTTTCCTTATAACTTTTTTCTCTTGCTATCATGATAATGCACTAGCAGCCAAATCCCTCAGAGCTGCTATTTTAAAGAAACATGGAAGTTGGTCCTTCCTTCACTTCCAGTAGTATAATGTGTGAAGTACTTGCTCTAAACTGTATTCAGCTAAATAAATCCTTGCTATACAATTGAGAGCAGCTTGCAGTGACTGCAAACCTGTTTTACCCACGCTCCGATCTGCAGACAGAAAAGCAGCTTATGTCTGTACTGTTTGACAGTTGCGTGTGGCTGAGCCAGGCCTAATGAATCTGTCCTCTCGGATGAACTCCTTAGAGCATGTCCATGAAACTGGAAATGGATCAAAAGGCTTCAAGGTGATCATCTGTCTGCAACTGTCCAAATATGCTGCGCCTCAGGCAGCTCAATAACTCTTAGACTCTTTCTGCTATCTTGCTGCCCAGAGTTTCTTGTGGTGGATGTTATTTACCTGCAAAGTTAAGAAAAATGAACTGCAACAGTCAACCACTCTGTCAAAGTGGGTCTGGGTGCTTATTTACGTCTTCTGTAACTTTATGGTGTAGTGGGATAAACTGAAGTCCTAATCAGAATAGTTTGGACTCAGATTATACGCATTTTTTTATAATATTGCATGGCCTTCTTAGGTTGACCTTGTAGGTGCTCCAGTTTATCAGAAAGCTTTGGTAACTGTCAAGAATGAATAAATCAAAGGAAACAGTGCTGCTGGGGCTAAGGAAACACAGCAGTGGACAAGCGAGCAACCTTGGCCACTAATCCAGTGGGGCTGTCTTGCAAACTCTTCTCTGACTGCAATTTTAATTTTTTCCTTCCTCTCCCATCAGGATTTAACTGCATTGGCAAAGGAATTGCGAGCAGTAGAGGATGTGCGGCCTCCACATAAGGTGACGGATTATTCGTCCTCAAGTGAGGAGTCAGGGACAACGGATGAGGAAGATGATGATATGGAACAAGAAGGAGCAGATGAATCTACTTCTGGACCAGACGATGTCCGAGCAGTGTTAGTTCTGTGGTTTGCTTCTTTTGGTACTTTTAGGGAGCTGAAGGAAACTGACATTGGGCATTTTGGCTTGTATATTAGTTCACAGAATCACAGAATTGTCTAGGTTGGAAGAGACCTCAAGATCATCGAGTCCAACCTCTGACCTAACACTAACAGTCCCCACTAAACCATAAGTCCTTCACTAAACCATAGTCCTCCACTAAACCATAAAGTTCACACCAATCTGTGAGTAAGGCATAGCAGCCTTGTACGCTCACATTTTCAAGCACTGAAGGTAGTCTTTTCAAACTCAATCTGAGCATTTAGGAGCCTGTTTAGCACATACGTCTCTTTAAGTCATTTGTGCAAACGGGAAATGGGTTTCTCAGCGAATCCTTTCCCTCTTCTCCTTTTGATTTGTAATAAAAGAAGAATCAGTGTTTTACAAATTCCTTACTTTTTTTTTTTTTTTTAATGACAGAGAAGCTTATGCAGGCAGGTTATGTAAATATTCCACTCTGGTCACAATCTTAAAATTATTTGACTTTGCCTTGCTGTGGAGCAGTGAAAGTTATGACATAAATGCTCTTATCTCATCCTGATTATTTCTTGTCTGGCAAATAGGTCAACACTGAACTTGAGCAATGGTGAAACAGAGTCAGTGAAAACCATGATCGTCCACGACGATGTAGAGAGCGAACCTGCCTTGACTCCTTCTAAGGAGGGCACCTTAATTGTCCGACAGGTATTGCTTTTCCTTCCCTGCGCAGTATTGCACCTTTTCTGTGCTCATTAACCCACTCGCTCATTCACCCATGCTGTTTCTACATTATATTCGTTGTTTGTATTATCAAGACACAGCTGTAGTGAATTTCAGATGAGCAAGATGTTTGATGCATGCAAAGAGGAGAGTAGCCCTTCACCCCTTGCTACTGTTTTGCATGCTTTCTAGTGACACCCATGGCAGCACCATGCAGAATACCTCAAAGTCTGTGGGAGAGAATGGTAGAAAAGCTACAGGTGTGTGAAGCAGGTACCTGGAGCGAGGAAGTTTAGTTTAGTTTTACTCTAGAACAAAGTGTGGCTCTCAGGAGCAGGGCTGGGGAGGAGCCTGGGGGGAAGAGTTTAGGGTTTTAAAAAAATTCTTCCAAACCTGTAGTTGAAGAGGTACAGACCACCCAGATCATTCTCTCTGTCTCACACACACACACACACACACACACACAAATTCATGTCACGGTTAGCGTGGGGGAATGGAGAAGCAAAACAGGTGGCAAGGCAGAGAATGTGGACAGAGCTAGAGTGCTGTGTTGTTGCCTTTAATTCTGAAAATACCGCATTCTTCTGCCTGTGAAAGATAATGATGCCCTGCTTTTAAATGAGCTCATGGTAATGAGCATGCTAGCTTATAGGAGTTTCCTCGGTAATCGCATTTTCTGAATTTCACAACTGAATGCCAATTTCTTAATTGAGCCCTCTGGTTTGAAAATTAAGATTTCATGCTTATTGTTTTAAATAGTTAGCTGAAGGCATTCACCAGACAGTCAATGCTCATATCACTGTAGGATTTAAGTTAGTTTTAAACAAAACAATAGGGCAGAAATCCTCCCCCATCTCCAAAAGTGCGCTTGTCTGCGTTGTGGTGGAAGACTTACCGGCACAGTTACTCTTCTGTTCATTACTGGAACTGGCTGTGCAAGTCCACCACGTGAACTAAGCTTTTGCCTGCCAGAAAGGGTGGAAATATGCAGAATTCTAGTAGCTCTGCCCACTTTCCCTTTCCATCCAGGCATCAAGGCATGGATGATCAGCTTACTTAAAAACTACATGTAAAAAAGGTAGGAAGAGAGCGAGGGAGAGAAGGAGAGAGGTTGTTAGGGATATAGGCCTTTAAGCAGCACTTGAGCAAGACAAGTGTGCCTGTTTTTTCTACAGAGTACAGTTGACAAAAAGCGTGCCAGCCATCATGAGAGCAATGGCTTTGCCGGTCGCATTCACCTCTTGCCAGATCTCTTACAGCAAAGCCATTCCTCCTCCACTTCCTCCACCTCCTCCTCCCCATCCTCCAGCCAGCCGACACCCACCATGTCCCCACAGACACCCCAGGACAAGCTAACTACTAATGAGGTATGTCTTACACCACAGCTGGCTGCTTTCGTAGGGTTATAGCAGCATTGCCTAGTAGCTAGTTTGCAAAGGAACTCCAGCCAATCTCCCCTGCTTTTTTTTTTCCTGTCACCTTTGTTCCCACCCCAAAATAACACATTTCAGTTCTGTGTAAAAAGCCCTTAACTCTAGAGCAGTCCCACGCCAAACTTGCCAGTTTACTATTTTTGCTTCCTCTTTAGTGAGTCATTAATTGCATGGCATTTGTTTTAAACTAAACTTGACTGCTGTATTTTCTAGCCAGTGCTCGTTATTTTGTTAATTCTGTTTTATTCTGGGAGCAGGCTAATTGCAAGCAGTGTGCCTCTTAAAAATTAGTGGTTAATTTTGGCTTTGTCAGTAGAGGCTGGGCTAGTAACTGTGCACGTATAAGGAGCTGCTTGTGGAAACTCACCCTTTGGGAGAGGAAGCTGCCACGGAGGGATTTTGCTCTTTAAAAACTTGCCACGTGGGCTTGGGGGAACATATCAGGTGTTGCCCGGGAGGGTTTTAAAATCCTTGGGTATTACTGTTCTGGAATAACGAGTGGGGAGAAATGTTTGTGTTCTGAAACACAGCTGTGTAAATATCACTGCTCTCCACCAGTTCTGCTCGCGTCTGTTGGAGAAGCAAGGCTTTGCCACTGGGGAAGCTCCCTCCTGCTGTCCTGGACCAGTCCCAGGGCACTGCCAGGAACGGTGCCTGCCCTTTGTCACTGAGCTGGGCAAACTCTGTCCTTCACACACGTGTAGCCCCTTGCATCAGAGGAGATGCACATGTGTGAATGAAGGGCATCATCCCTGCCTTGCTACCTCTAGCAGTGAGCTGGGAACCCAGCATGCTTGCTCCACTCCCAGCGGGTGGCCAGCCTGGCGTTCAGGGACCTGTCTGTACCCAAAACGAGTGGTACAGGGGGAGGGAAGCTTTGTGGAAAGAAGCGGCTGCTTCTCGGGCTAGATTTGTCCTGGCGTGTACGTATGCAAGCGCTGGGTTGAGAAGAATAGATGGCGGTGAGCTGGGTGGGCTCTTGGCAATGCTCGTTTTTACCACGGGATGAAAAATGCCTCGGACAGGAGGGTGGGCGGGAGGGTTTCCTCCTGGAAATTCAGTTAGCATAATATTTCATTTTCAGCTATGCTTCGTTCGCCTTTGATCTTTGTAAAAGCACGCTTCTGTGGGTTAGAGAGATCAGTTGATTGATCCACAGATAGGCTTGCTCCTTACTTTGATCTAAGCAATAAATAAGCAGGGTTCAGTTAACTCAGCCTGGTAAGTGGAGGCAGCGGCAGCGGCTGGTGGTGAAGGAGCCTCTTGGTATTTAGCTGTGCAGGGGAGTGATGTGCTCACAAGGACCCATCGCTATTTTTTTGTGCAGAGTAGAGCCTTAGAAAGATCAGAGGTTGAAGATCAGTTAACGACGATGAAGTCCCTAACTACATTTGCATAAAGCTGAGCAAAAACCCAGTACTGCTTGGTATAACTCACCCATGTGCACACCCTGTGTATATATAATACATTTTTTTTTTTTACTTGTCCCATTCTGCTTCAGCGTGCGATGTTGTCACTATAATACTAAACTGGCAAGGGTTTTTAAGTCGTTCCATTTCCACTTTTAACAGTTCATTGTTTCACTCGTCTTCTTCCTTTCTTTATGTTTTTTTCATGTTTAGACCACATAACTCGGCAAGCACCAGTGATTTTATCCACTACATATTCATAGCTTCATATCACCGTTTGCTACACCTTCCACACTAATGAGCCCCTTTGTTCGATACAGGTTTAATATTTTGCTTTGTCAAAAAAAAGGTGGAAGAACCTGCTGCAGCTTTCTGGCAAGAGGCTCAGGTTAAACAAAATAGGGAGAATGACCAGTAGTGGACAGTGAAAACATAAACCATTACAGAAGTGAATGCTTGATCGCAGATGGTTCTGATTTTGTTGCACAAGCCAAGAGATCAAATTTCCTAACTTACTCCATAACTAGCTCATTTTAGAACATGCTTCATCAGTACAAGAGTTGAATGTAGTGGACAGCTTGCAGATGAGGTAGTAGGCATACATTTAAGCAGATTTTGAAAAAAAAAGGAGACTTTCCCTCGCTTTGTGCCTGATCGTAGTGGCCACTCAAAAATCTTCGCTGGCAGCTGAGGTGACAGGGATGGAGGTGTAGCTAATCGCAATTCACTGTAACATGTGCAGAGTGCATATGTTCAGGTGTGGTGCCTGCAGAGCATTATGTATCTGTAAATCAAGCTTGGGGAGGCTATGCAGCATAATTCTGTAGTGACTTCAAAATGTTGGTTGTTGTTATCCTTGCTTTTTATTGTCATTAATATTAATAAAGTTGAAATTTACATTGCAGACTCAGTCCGCTAGTAACACACTCCAGAAACACAAATCTTCCTCCTCCTTTACACCTTTTATAGACCCCAGATTACTACAGATTTCTCCATCTAGTGGGACAACTGTGACTTCTGTGGGTAAGTAAAGTAGCTGAAGACGACAATTGAAAAAAGGTTCAGTGACTTCAGTGGCTCTTTAAAGTACTACGAATGTTACCATCATGCTTTTTATTTGATTTGCAATGGATTGCATAGTTTTTCTTTTTCCATTTACATTTCTTACAAAAAAAAAAAAAAGGCTTGCTCAATATTCTCAGTTACTGATTTGGGTTGTTTGGTGTAAGGAATATATGGCCAAAGCTTCTCACGTGAGGGATATTACATGCACGTTACTTTTCTTTCTTCAGTAGGATTTTCTAGTGAAGCAATGAGATCAGAGGCAATAAGGCAAGACCCAACGCGGAAAGGATCAGTTGTCAATGTGAATCCTACAAATACGCGACCACAGAGCGATACCCCAGAGATTCGCAAATACAAGAAGAGATTCAATTCTGAGATACTGTGCGCTGCCTTATGGGGTAAGAAAAACCTGTTACTCACTTGCCTCCTGCAGTGTTGAGATGCAGACTTGCCAGTAGGACCTACAGTCTTCGAGAAAATCTCTCTGAAGACAGCTGTTTCTCTGGATTTATTCAGTGTTTGTTCACTTCATTGCAAAAGCTGATTATTTTTATTATGTTTTTACAATATGTTGCTTCTGCTTCAATATAAGTTCTCACTACAGTATATATTCTTCAAATGAAAGAGTTCAGACTTCATTCAGCTTGCTGGCATGACCTTTTCAGCTCTCTCTAACCCCCACTAGTACATTTACTGCAGCTTTTGGATGCTTGTGGTGGTATTTGTGTTGTGCATCTAATGCACATAGGGTATTCTGTTTGAAAAATAATATCTTCTTGATGCTAACGTGTTATCAAAGTACTTGATGAAGATGCATTTCGTAAGATGACTTTCCAACTCAGTCATCAGTTTATGTAGGAAGGAAGAAAGAAAACAGAAGGGTAGGAGGAACACTTTCCAGTGTGAGAATTGCTTTCCTTTCTTTAAGGGTGGTTAGTGCACAGAGAAGCTGGGTATGGGATGTCAGCTGACCCTATATGTCTGGCCTACTTGTCACAAGGGCTAACTTATACAAGTGTCAGACAATCGGTCAGGATCCCTGCAACACCAGGCTGAAAGCTTTTCCCTGCTGTGCAATTTCTCTGTCCAGGAGCCATGGGGCCACTTTAATTTTTTCATTATCTAGATGTTAAGAGGTGGTGCTTGTGTATATTATGTAGATGCTTATATAGTGTTCCTAAAGTAGACACATTGTATAGGCATTTAACTTCAAAGACTATGAAGAAGAGATTTGTCCAGTCCCCTGAGCCACATGGTGTGTGTACAGGTAGGACAGGGCACTTCTCTTGTTCACATTTTCAGAGCTTTTTGCAAGGCTTTAGTTATCTTTTGAGCTTATTCCCTGCATTTCTTTCTTGGAACAGCATTGCTGACCTAGCCTTCTTGCCTGCAAAGCCATGTCAGTTAGATAGCTCTTCTGACACCTTATCATCTTCCAATCTGCATTTTTATTTTTTTCTAAAGTTTACTGGTAAGAATTTTTACCCCGTGCTATTTCTGCATGTATTCATATGAATAATTCCCTGGTAAAATGAGGAGACCTGTGCAGGTGTAAATTTTCAGAGTCTGAGAGGGTGAAGGCAGAGAGAAGTTGTATGGGATCGGTAAAGATGACTCACAGTTCCTCTGATCTGCCTTGTTTTGCCAATAGCAATTTGTGTTAATGGCTTTCTATTTCTTTGATCTATGTATCTGACTGTTTCGATGATTTAAAATGTAGGTGTAAAATCCTAGAGGTGTTTTATAGCTATAACAAAGCGCTTCCTTGTTGAACATTTAGGGCTAAGCTGATGGTGGTATCTGCTTGGTGCACGTGCTTATTTCTTGATAAGGTCTAGCTTCCTTTTCCCTTAAGCAAATGAGGGCATTTTATAATGATTCTTAGCAGCAAAGAGGGGGCTTTGTCCTTTGTTTTCCTTTGGCTTTACCAGTGGTAATGCCCTAGTATCTGGTAGGTTGCTGGTTGTGTGAGGCCTGTGATGCTATTTTTTCTAGTATTGAGCGGAGAAGGTTGATGTTAACGACATGGATGCCGTATCATAATTTTTTTACACTCAGCCTCTACAGAGAGCCTATGTTTTTTTCAGGAAGCATTCCCATTTGTTTGAAAAATTAGAACGGCTTAATTGTAGGGTGGAGGTAGAAGAGCTTGGCTGGCTGTGAATAAAGACAATGTCTGCATTTGAAAATCCAGGCACAGCTTGCCACCAGCACTGGTACCTCATTAGTTTCATCCTGAAATGCACATAGCTGAGGGAAGGGGTTAGGGATGGGGCGCGGAGACCAGCTCGGAGCAGGAATGAGTGCCAGGCAGCAGAGGAGGAGGTGAGGTTGGAGGCAGAAGCACTTGAGCCCTGATGCATGAAGAGAGGAAGAGACCGTGAGGGAGCAGTGTGCATGTGCCTTTGTTTGAACTGTAAACCACACTAAAAAAAAAAAGCAAAAACATGTATCAAAGCTGAATCACTTGCAGCTTTAATCGCGCTGTCCTGGAGCTGCAGGAAAGAGACTGGGTGCTTCCTTGGTCAGTTTGGTGCTGCTGTACCCTGTGCCTCGCTCTCCCTCCCTCCTCTTCCCAGTTTGAAGTGAGCGTGCCCTCCCTTTTGCAAACCTCCCCCATGCATGGTAGCGAGGATGGTGTTTAGGTAGCGTGCCTCGTGCCTTGGAGGCGGGCAGCCTTGGTGAGCAGTGCTGTTTCTGAATGCCATCAGAAGGCTTGTCACTGCTCTAGGTACTGAGATGCAGCCTCCTGCGTCCTGGGACACATCCTGCATTAGAAAGAGTTCAATACATAATCAGTCAGTACCTGACCTTCAGCACCAATCTAGCTATATCTAGGGATTCATTGTCTGCCATGGGATTAAGGCACTAAGCAAAGTAATTGTGATTATCTCACATGAATTTCTCTTTGTTGTTTCATTAGTTTATCACGCTGAAGGATAACAAGTTTTACATTGGGATTGGGACATAGAAATCTAATGGAAATCAAACTGCTTGTTTCCCTGTACTGTATTTTACCTGTCTCTGCACAGTTTGTGGGGTCTGGGACTGAAACACTGTAATAATTATGGTTATGAAATTTAAGAGTGATAATCTATTAACAGATTTTTTAAACCTTTTAATGTATTTCATATATATGCTAAAAGAATGCAATGGATTTTAAATACTAAGGCTCTCTGTACTCATAGACAGGTTTCCAGTGGATGTATGGACTTTTTCGTATATTGAAACTGATCTACTTACTTTTTTTAGTTTGTATTTGCTTGACCTTTAGGAGAGATCCATGGAAACACAGGAGTAATACAATTCCTCTAGTTATAAGATTCAGACGGAAAAAGCTGTTGGGAAGCTGAGGACCAGCCCTGTGCCTGTCTTTTTACAGGAGGGCTGCACCACCACAATCCAGCCCTCCCAATGGGGACCAAACCCTTCCCAGTGCTTTATTGCAATGCCCTTGTCTAAAGCCTCCAGTTGCAGAACCCCTAATCAACAGCTAACACATCCTTCAGAATATATCTTGGGAACCATGTCATGCCTCATCCCCCATCTCCAGCATTACTGTACCTTTTTGTTTGGAAATTGTTGCTCCAGAAAGTGCTTCATGGTCTACCAGTCTCTTACTCTCTTGTGCACTGCAGTTTTGGTGTCAGCAGTCACTGGGTGCAGGTAACGTAGAGAGCCTTCTAGGAGTGGTTAGGCTTGCTTGAAACAAGACGGTTGCCGTGTAAAGCATCGTTTCGTCAGAGTACGTGGAAAATCTGCCTACTAACTTGGATCTCTGTTTCTGTTTCATCTAGGAGTGAACTTGTTAGTGGGCACTGAAAGTGGTCTGATGCTGCTAGACAGAAGTGGTCAGGGGAAGGTTTATCCGCTCATCAATCGAAGAAGATTCCAGCAAATGGATGTACTTGAAGGGCTGAATGTCTTGGTGACAATTTCTGGTAAAGTTAACTATTCAACATGATTTTTCTTCCATCTGGTATGGCACAGCAAAAAGCTTTTCTTGGCAGCCTGTGTGTTGAGGGGGAAGTCCTGACTTGACTGAAGTCAGTGGGTTTTCCATCATTTCACCTCTCTTGAGTCTACAGTTTCTGCGAGTGAATCATTTTCCCCACAACACCCTGTGCATGCTTGTCCCTGTCCTTCCTCCTTCTAAAATGTTGTACAGGTTTGGAGAAAACTTCTCATTGTGTTCAGTGTTTGGGAGCTCTGTGTGAATGTTTTGTGCAGTTTGTACAAATGACATTCTTTCCCTCTGCTGCAGTTATTTCAGCCTGGCAGCTTTCTAACCAAGACGTGATTTGCTACTGGGGTTTAAAGACATCTTCTGTGTCTGAATATGTAGAATGGGAAATGTTCTTGCAATGTAGAGAAATAGGAATAACATGGAGAGAGTGTGTGTGGATGGCAGGGGGACTGCAGTGTGTGTGTGACATGAGAATTAACGAGGTGAGGAGGCAGCTTGGGGTAGCTTCTGGCCTTGCCTCTCACTGAATGCAACAGCAGACAACTCAGCAATGGGAGAAGAAGGGCGGTGGTGATTGTTGTGTTTGTTTTGTGTGCGCTGATGGAAAATGTGTTTTATAAAGCTTGAGGTTCCAGACTCGTTGGCTCCAGAGAGTTATTGCACAAGGTTATTCTGCTGTTAAGCAACTTGATGTGGTGCACTGTTAAGCTTTCTTCACAGGTGGCGTTGAGCCATTTACATTTCCTTTTGGCTTGGTTTGTTTGGGAAGTCAGCCTTTGCTCTGTTGCGCATGTGAGAGAGGGAATGTTAAATGAGGTTTCGCAGTGGCCCCTGTGTTGTTCATTAGAGCCATTCAAAATTTTGTTGAGGCTCCAGAAGCCATCTGACTCTGCTGGAGGAGCTTTCTGGTTCTTCCGACTCTCTTACGAAGGAACACGCACCTAGACAAGTGAATGCATTGGCAGCATTATGCTGATACAGGTGCAAAGAGCCGTGTGCTGGTATCATCATGGAGCTTTGTTTCTGTTTAGAGCAGCTGCACCTGTCTTGGCTTGTTGCGTGCTCAGTTCTCAGCTGCAGTTACACCATGAAATGTGTAAAAAGAAAAGATGAATCGAGGAACATTTAAAAAAAAACAACAACCTGTTGTGTGTCCTTTTGATGTGTGACACTGATAAAAATATAAGCTACTGGAAAGCATCTTTTGATAGAGCTTACTCTAGAGTCTGCCTTATAAACAAAAATACTGTATAACCCAACTTGTGTAAGATCTGCTGGTTTGAAGCATATCCTATACAGACGAGTGTCTGTGAATAAATCTCATGTGTGATTGTTCTAGGTTTATTTATGTTTGCTTCAGTCACAATCCAAGTACCCTGACACATCCGTCTTCTTTGTTTCCTTCAAAGCTATTACTTCCCCTGTCATGACACGCCACATTAACCCTTAAGAAATCAGCCGGTCTTTGGATCTATTTTACGCCTCTGTCTCTGTCCCGCTGTCCTGCATTTTCTGGCAGAGCACAGAAGAACAAGGCAGGAAAGAGGCATTTCTGCCCAACCACGGCTCTCGCAGCTGTGTGTTCCCTTGTTCCCTTGGCTTTTTGGGGAAGTGATGTGCTGGTGGTGGTGATACTTGAAAGATGTTACCACACTGCGAGAAGAAGTTGCAGTACGTTAGGATGCTGAGGGGATTGTCACCTAAAATTTGCTTTGAATACACACTCTGCAGTGTTTGAAAAGCTGAACTCAAATTTTCCCACTATATGTATGTCTGAAATTCGAAATCTTGACCATAAAGCTTTTGATACTGAGCCACTGCAGCTGGTACAAGAAAATTTGAGCAGAGTAGCTAAGCAGTTCTTTAGTTCATACTGTTGGGAGGCAAAACCATAGTTTTGGGTGCTCAGGGTAGCAGTATACAGTGCTGAGAGTTATGAAGATGCTGGAAGAGAGATTAACGACGTGTGCACAGAACATGCTCCATCTGTGGCTCCCTGAGGGTTTTTAAGCACAACCGGCTGATCGCGGCACTCGGCAAGGTAGGAGAGGTAGACGGAGTAGAAGAACGGGTTGGAATCTGCCCTCTTGGTAATTAAAAACCACACGACAATACAAACAAGAACTCCGTATGGGAAAAGAGACTTTGCAGTTGAAACGCTGTCTGTGGGAGAAGCAGAGCTGGGCGTTCTCACAGAAGTCACTGCCTGATCAACTTAAAGGCTGGAACAGAGGTTTCTTTCCTATTTCATGGCCATAACAGACAAGAAAAGAAAAAAAAAAAGATTAGATTTTTGAGAGCTGCTTAAGCTGGTGCAGATTTACAAGCAGAAAGATGTAACCCCCCTCCCCAATATGAGTATGAAGAGCAGCAGAACTTGTTGCAATAGATGCATAACAATGTTTATGTAACTAACTGGTTGTGCTCTTTTCATGTCAGCCTGCTGGAAGGCAGAGGTGTTTCCTGTCTTGTGACTTTCCTTGTGGTCTAGACACTTAAACACAATAGGAACACACTTGAGATATTTTTCTGTCTTGTTTTTGTTTTTTTTTTTTTTAATGTTTCTCGTTGGAGAGAAGTGCCCTGGTGCTCATCATGTGAACCGGAAGAAAATAGCCACGTGCTGGGAAGTTCCCATGTGCAGTGTTTGGTCTGAGTCTTAAGTTTTACTACGTTACTGGGGAAGCTAAAACGATGGAAATATCTGGGAGAGAATTTGTCTCCTGGTAGATAGGGACTTGTGATGCCCCAGCCCTCACAGCTGCTTTTCCCAAGGTACCTGGCTCTGTCAGGGGTCCTCTGCCATCAGGGGCAGGGATCCCAGGGTGGATCCAGCTAGGAACAGCTGGGAAGTTAGACTCTGGGCTGTATTGTAATGACAGTAGGAGATGTAATGTCAACTGAAGGTAGATTCTCACCTGTGAAGAAGAAACAGCCCTTGCAGTTTTCTGTGTGCAGCCAGATAAGTACTGCAGCCCTTGGAGCAGAGGGGCAAGTCTGTTTGTAAGGCAGCTGTTGGCTTTTAGCAAGCAGCTGAATTTTTTTGTGAGCCATGGGAAATTCTGCCACTGCAATTTCAGATGCTGTTCGTTCCTGTTTACAGCAGAACTGGTATAAAGCAGTTAGATGCTGAAATTGTTCTTTGGCAAACTTTTCCTCCAATTAAATAGTAAACAGGCTTAGTAAAACTTGACTGGTTTGTATCGGAGAGGGTGATGTAAGTGATGGAAATGTCCTGGTCACTAGCTGCAAAAAGGTTGTAATGTATAACCCCATCACCCTATTCTTCTTTGCTTTTTCTGCCTCCTTTCACACCAGTCCTACTCTCTTCTGGCTCTGTAGCTAATTCTGAGCCTTGAATTCTACCCTGCTTCTATCCTAGAGTTTTGTGCAAAAAAAAAGCCCTTGTTACTCAGCTATGTTTTGGGGTTTTTTCTTCATCCCCGTGCAGGAATCTCTGGTGCGTTTGTTGTGGGATTATAACCTTTTTCACGTAGAAGCTGGTTTTGTCCTAAGATCCAGACAGCCAAAGAGTTTATCATTTTCAGTTCGTGTGGTATTGCCATGCATCTCTGTCATTGATTATCAGGAAAACACATTTTTGGGTGGAGTCTGGAGCAAAGCTGTTGTGGGCATAAATACTGGGAGAGATCTCCGTGGTTGCAGCAGTTTCCCTTTCATTGTTACTTTGGCTTGTTCTATGGGGCTTTCTGTTTGTTGGGGTAGGGTTGTATTGTTGTTTTCTTTTTGCACTTATCTCGCTGGGGAGATAAACTAACCTTTCTCTCTCTGTGGCTAGGTAAGAAGAACAAGTTGCGAGTGTACTATTTGTCCTGGTTAAGAAATAAAATCCTTCACAATGATCCCGAAGTTGAGAAGAAACAGGGTTGGACGACGGTGGGCGACTTGGAAGGCTGTGTGCACTATAAAGTTGGTAAGTGGCAAACGAGGTAATCAAATTGTCGAGATAAAAGCTGGCTGTGAAGGAGAACTGCAGTGCATGCAGCTTGTGGGTTGAAGATTTGTTTTTGTTGCTGGCTGTCTTCCTTATCCCTAAGGACAAACTTTCTGGTGATGTGTCAGAATAGATGGCAGGTTACTGTGGGTTAAACTGAATATGGGGGAGGTTTTGCAACGGGATGCTGGGCTGTGAACTGGAGCAAGCACAGATCCCCCATCAGTCTCCTTCCCATGGTGGATGCATCTTCCAGGAGAAGGCTGACATGGACATTGAGGGCTGGTGATGTTTCTCCACCTTTGTTAGACCCTTGAGGTGACAGGGGAACTTGTGTCAACCAACAGCTGTTCTCTGTCATCAGGTTTCCCTCTTATTTTACCATGCTGAAATCAAATTCTGGAACAGGGTGAATAATATCTCCTTTTTCATGTAGATTTTTAAGACTGGAGGGAAGGAAAAAAAAAAAAAGAGGAAAAAAAAGAAAAAGAGTGGGAGGAAAAATCAAGCCCAGCTAGTGCACGAGCTTTGGGGAGGCATCTGGGAACAGAAGCATATGTTTAACTTCCAGATGATTCATTGATTCCCCTTAGCTCATGAACTTTCCAAATGCTGTCTCAGATCCTCTGCAATGCAGTTCTGGGGTTACAGGGATGAAGTGTGTTTTCACTAGGCAGGCACCTTCTGAGCGGCCTTAAGTTGTTTAAAGGGGTTTAGACGTGGAAACTTCCACCAAACCCAATAAAGGCACGTCGTGTTTTTGCCGTATGCAGTGATCCTGCTGCCCTGCAGGTGGGGATATGAACTAAGAGCTCTTTCTGCTGCTTCCGTTTCACGATGAATCTTAATGGCCCCTGGATGCTGCGTTTGATTTGGCTTTCTCCTAAGTGCCAGCTCAGTTCCTTTCAAGCTGTGTCAGTCAATGCAGAGCAGCAGCAGTCGGACTGAGCTCGGTCTCCTTCTGTCGTACACGTGCTCTTGCAAAAACCTGCTCACGGGGAGTCATCAATAGCTACCGCAGAAGGGACTGCTGAACCTCGGGCTTGACCCCAAAAACAATTAATAATGTGCTTCTCCGGGATCACACCCCAGGGTGCCAGCAGCGTAATGAAGCGGCCTGTTAGCAATACATTAACAGCTACTGAAAGGAGGCTTTCCAGCAGGGAAGTGTGCGACACAAAGAGCATTCTCTTCCAGATGAAGAGTGATTTGTTGCAGCCTGGCACTGAACTTCCCTCTGAACCAGAAACGTACAGTAGACTTCTTCAGGTGGTGAGAGGCCTCTTGGACAGCTGTGCCTCAGTTCCCAAGAAGGATGAGCCCTGCGAATAGTCGCGCCTGCAGTCTGGTGGCTGCCACCGAGGCAGCTGGCACTGGCCGCTTCCCCGTCTCTTTGATGCTACAGGGCTCTCAGACGTCAGGCTGAAGTGGTATTTCTGGAGCTTGGTCGCTTCGGGCAACTTTTGGCTCCTCTAAATGATAAATTGCTCTTTTGAAACTTCAAATTTGGGTGAATTCCCAGATAGCACCCAGAGCAAAGAGTGAAGATTATCAAAGGTTCCCTTTCACAGATAAGGTGGTTTTATTCAACACCCCCTTCTTCCCCAAGAAAATATTCCAAGAAGTCTTGCGAGCCAGACAAGACTGAACAAAAGCTCTATTTTTCAGCCGGTACAGCTGTGGAGGTTGAGAGGCTTTTTTTTTTGCCTGCTGAAAAAGTGTCAAGTCCTCTAGCACTTACAGCTCAGTATTCTTGCTTTCCTGCAGAGTAAAAGGGAGCAAGTAGCAGCTTTGTCTCCCTGCTGCCTACCAACAGAGAACAGCTACAGGCTTGTACAATAGTCAGATACCTAAAAGACGTGAAAATAGTTTTTATTAAAGAAGCGTTGTTCTCACAAGTCTGAGATTTTTCACTCCTGCCCTTTTTTAAAATCAGTTTTGGTAGGGAGGTAATAACGGCAGAAGGTGGAGGTGCAGGGAATTACTCAGTGTTTTGGAAAATCACCATTCCCCCAAAACTTGAGGTAAAGAGAGAAGAAATCTCTTGAGCTTTCTAGGTGTCACCCAAATAATGCCTTTTTTTTTCCCCTCTCCTCCAAAAAAGAAACAGGTTAACAAACCTCAACATTTTGCAAGTCCTCACCGTATCTTCCAGCACAAACCCAGATGGCAGCTGGAAATACAGATCCAGCAGCGTTACTTGAATGCCCATTTCTAGATTTCATGGGTCCTGTCCTGAAAAAAAAGTGATAGTAAACAGAGCCTTTTTCGGTGGTTAAATTTGCCAACTGTTTGAGTGTGGGAACAGAGATACATTTGAGAATTTACAGATCAGCTATGTAATGACACATTATTATTTCTGATAAATTCTCTGATTTTTTTTTCATGTCTTTGCACTAGCACTGCTTAGTAGCATTTTGTGGCTGAAAAGCAATGATTGCTGCATTTGTCTCTGCCAAAAAAAAAAAAAATGTTGCTAAATACTGAATAATGTTGCATCTTCTGTGGGCGAATCTGCTTTTGGGCTTATGTTTCTGAAATGTTCTAGAGAAACTCCTGACTCCTTAACCCCTCTGAAAACTTTTCCATTCTTTAGGCAGAAGGTAAAACGTGTCACCGGAATTGTCATGAAGGTGACTTGAGCACATGTGTTTTACTTGAGAATTAGGGTTAAGGTCAGTTAGAGAAAGTTCAGGTGATACAACTTGTTTACTTTGTCAGCTACCTGTTTCCTTTAAGCCATCTGCTGAGGAAGAGGTTTTTGGCAGCCACTTAGTCTTTTCCTGGGAAGTTTTTGGTAACAGAGCCTTTTGGCAATAAACAAATTAAAAAAGCAGCCGACAACAAAACAACAGTTGCCTTTTGTTTTTGAACTGGACTTATTTCATTACTTCTTAGCTTTTCATTTCAGTTCCTCCTTTTCCCTCCCTTTCTCTGGGGAATTTTTCCCTCGGCTCAAAATACCGCTGCCACAGCGCTGTGATTGTGACTGCCAATAAACTCTGCCACAGCCATTGGCTTCCTTTACTGTAATTGCCCCTGACTGAAGACTGATTTCTGGATGAGCAAGCACTGTCTAATGTGGAAAGAAAAGTGTCAATATGTGTGTACTGACTAGGTAGTTGAAAGCATGGTGATGGGTTCAGTTACTGACAAGAGCAATGATTTTTGTGGCATAAACGTGTCAAAATTCTCAGCTACATAGAATTAGCAATTCTAAAATGCAGTGTTACTGAAAACCTTGAAAGGTATGTAAGTAGGGAGAAATATTGTCATTTTCTGCTTTCTTAAAGTAACTGGAATGACTTTGGTATGATTACTGAACTGACTTTTGTTTTGTTTAAATTTCAGTAAAATATGAAAGAATCAAATTCTTGGTAATTGCATTGAAGAGTTCTGTGGAAGTCTATGCATGGGCACCAAAGCCATACCACAAATTTATGGCCTTTAAGGTAACAATTTATTTCAGTCACACATAGGATTTTCACCTACCAAGTTGCAGTTACCCCTTTTACAAAACTGGCCTGACATTTTATCATGGCTGTGTTACAAGCTATTTGGTAAATCTGCCATGAACATCATAGTATATTTTTGTTAAAGGGTGTGGGAGGCTGGCTATGAGAGGCAGTATACCTATAACTCTTAAGTTGTAACCAAGCATAAATGAACGATCAAAATGACACGATATCCCAATGCTTTGTTTCCTCTCTATAAATAAACCATGAGGCCGAGAGAAGTGAACTGAGTCAAAACTTCTTCGTGTGAACATCATTAGCTGATGCTCAACATTACTGTATTTTGAATGCTGCAAGAATGAAGTTAGCTGACTTGGAGTAATTACCAGGCTGATTTGCAGACAATGAGTTAATGCCGGTGGTGCAGGTTGAAGTAAATGCTACAGGAGTGTCAAATTGCCCTGAACTTTGGGGAAAGCAATTCTTACTAGTAAAATGAAGCAGACCAACTAAATCAAACCCCAGGGAAAACAGCATGTAAAAATATGTGGTTGAAATATAACAGGGTGCTAAGTAAATCTCTCCTTCTGTGTGGAAGATGCTAACCCAATTGATCTGGTGAATGGAGGCCAGAGGCACGCTGGAGGAATAGACCTATAATATGTGTGTTAAGAGCATATTTTTATAAATACCCTTGTGGTTCTAAGCAGTAAAATAAATCTCACTGATTATTGTCTTACAGTCATTTGGGGAATTGGTACATAAGCCATTGCTGGTGGATCTAACAGTAGAAGAAGGTCAGAGACTAAAAGTGATCTATGGCTCCTGTGCTGGCTTCCATGCCGTTGATGTGGATTCGGGATCAGTCTATGACATTTATCTACCAACACATGTAAGAGCTGTTTCTGGACTGGACTTTTTTCTTTCCTTCTGGTTTCTCCCTCTCTTCCTTTCCTCAGATGACCAAAATGTCTGTCGGACCCTGTGAATCACTGCCAGCCACTGGCAGTGGAAAAGCAGATGGAGGGGTCCAAGTGAATGTATCTTAGGGTCTTGTACCTCACTCTCTGTCCTGTCCCTAAGGTCCATATGTCTCCTTGGCTGGGAGCTGCTCACTCAGGGCTGGTGTTGGCCAGCAAGGCAATCATAAAATGACTTTGGCCTTACTTCTCTGTTTCTGTAGATCCAGAGCAGTATCCAACCTCATGCAATCATAATTCTCCCGAATACGGATGGAATGGAGCTACTGGTCTGCTATGAGGATGAAGGAGTTTATGTAAACACATATGGAAGGATCACCAAGGACGTGGTTCTGCAGTGGGGAGAGATGCCAACTTCAGTTGGTAAGTGCCCTGAGAGAATCAAATACAATTGTGGCATAAGGGAGCGTGAATGTGGGCAGAAGGAAAATGCATTGGGTTTGACTTCAGATTCAGAGGCAGCGCTGCTGTAATACTGCTGGAAAACAGCTGCACTAAGTGCAGAGGGTTCATATGGATCTGTTTTGTGTTGAGTTTTTTAGAACAAAATCCAAACAAACTTGTGGAGTGCAGAAATAAAAAAACTCATTTAATAAACACGAGGGCCGTTGTAAATTCACTACAATTTTTTTTTTTCTGCACATCAGCAAATTTATGAAAACCCTTTAGTATAAAGGTATATAAAGAGGCAGACAGGTAGGATATTATTAAGGGTACTTCTACATTGATAACGGTCTGCATATCTGATGTGATGGGTTTATTTTAATTTACCTGCAGTTTGTTCATCTATCTTAGCATGATACTGTAATCACGGTGC
The DNA here is from genome assembly GCF_047663525.1 of Anas platyrhynchos. NCBI lineage: Eukaryota > Metazoa > Chordata > Aves > Anseriformes > Anatidae > Anas > Anas platyrhynchos. Next base: position 141,095,804 of record NC_092587.1, read on the forward strand.
TGATATAGGTGCTCTTGCTATCTGTGCTGCTTTATTGCAGTGATGAGCATAGGACGGGCTGTGATTACACCTTATTTTTTTGTGCAAACACTTTGGGTTTGCTTGTTTGGGAATGGATGCACGTATTAGGAGGTTACTGCTGATAGCTCTTAGAGTAACGTGAACAATAACAGAGGAGGAAATTTAAAGAAGTTTCATGCAGTGCATGTTCACTCTGCTGGTGATTAGCTCTTGACTAGATCTGGAAGCAAGCAGATTATATTAAGTGAAAAACCATAGAGGCTTTGGGAACTGGAGTGCCCATGAAGTAAATAGCACTGAGGCAGTTGGCATCATCTGAACATCTCATCTGACAATTTTAATAAACTATTTGGCCCACTTAGCACTCGTGACATATGTAAAAGTAAATAAATATCCAGCACAATGGTAGGCATGATGGTATAGATGTGCTGTATAGTAGATAATTTGGTTTCATTTAAATGAAAATTAATATATATATATAAAAAAAACAAAACATAGAGAAGTATTGTGAAATTAAATCTTATAAAAATTTCCTTGCTAAGATCTATTGTTATTCTTTTCATTTTTCCATTAAGTATGCATACAAATCAGAGTCAACAGCTTATTCTTCACTAAGTTCCCATATGTTAGTTTTGGCAGAATTCATAAGACTATCCATCAAATTGCTTGTTGAATATACCTTTTCATAGTGCTGGTGCCTTTCTCCTTTATTCAATTTTTACTGCTATCAAGAACAGATTTTTTTTCTCATTCTAATACTAATCTGTTTCCCCCAGTGATACTGTGAGGCAAAATGCTTGATTTTTGCTTTATTTATCTAAACTCCTACAAGTCAGAGAAACAATACCCTAAGACACTGAACTGATGCTGGGGATGTTCCAGATTGGATAGGCTTAGTCTGTTTAAACCTTGGGTTCTGTTTTCTCCTTGTCAACACCTAATTAACCTGTCTCCTTGCCAAACTTGGGAGAAAAAAGCCTGTGTAAAACTCAGTGTTCCTTCCATTTAATTGAAGGTTGGAAAGCTTCCATCATGTCATAAATGCTCAGGCACGAACTATGGTACTGACATGGAAAGCCCACGTGGAAATAATTTAAATAAAAAAAGGATCTGGGGGCATTGTGAAGATGTTGAAGACCAAAATAGCACTCTGAGTGTGCACACAGGTCATTTCTAAGTACAGTATATAACTATGTTCCTCTGCTTTTTCAGTCCCTCTGTGCTTCCCTCTACCTGTCCTAATGGGCTATGTTGTGTTGTGCTTTCTCCCCACAGCGTATATTCGATCCAATCAGATTATGGGCTGGGGAGAAAAAGCGATCGAAATACGATCAGTGGAAACTGGACACTTGGACGGTGTGTTCATGCACAAAAGGGCACAGAGACTCAAGTTCTTATGTGAACGCAACGACAAGGTATGAGCCACCCCCGGTCCCTGTTACGTGACAAGATGATAAACTGTACAGAGCTGTAATTGCACCGTAAATATCACGGGCGGTGAAGACAAATTGAAGCCTCTGCTGCTCTACCTGTTGAATTTCCCTCTCTCTTTCCTTTGCAGGTCTTCTTTGCCTCCGTGCGGTCAGGTGGAAGCAGTCAAGTCTATTTCATGACCCTTGGCAGGACTTCTCTTCTGAGCTGGTAGAAGCAGTGAGCTGTGGTGAGGGATTGCTGACATCCAGAGTCTGAGATCTTCATAACTCGGAATTATTTTCAACTGGAGTACAGACCTGCACTAATGCAGCAGCACTCTGTGTAAATGTGTGTGCAGGCATCACTGGTGTTAGGTTTCTTTTTGTTTTTCAACTGAGGCTGCAAGGCAGCTGGTGCTGTAAAGATATTGCCATCAGGTGCTACAAAGTCTTTGAGGTTTGGGATCATGCTAGAAAGCTACAGGTCTTTTTTTCCCTTCAGCTCCAGGATTCCTAGGCTTTGAAGGACTCTGTTTGTTAGTGTGGAAACAGAGGGGGAAAAAAAAAAGGAAAAATAAACACAGACTTATCATGAACATGCTGTTGAGTGGACAGGAGGCAGGCAAGAGAAGGTGAGAAGTGGTGTAGAGAGTCAGACTGGCTGAAACAGAGGGCAGATCTAGTCTATCTAGTAATGTTAACAATGTATTTAATTGACATTTCTTTTTTGTAATGTGACAATATGTGGACAAAGAGGAAGGTGCAGGTTTTAAGAAGTTAATATTTATAAAATGTGAAAGACACAGTGACTAGGATAACTTCTTCTTGGGGACAGGGAGGGTGGGAAGGGGTTGGGGTGGAATTCTTGATTATTTTTTTGTTTTGTTTCTGCAGTTTTATTTTGGCCTCGCCAATAACTTTTAGTCATTTTCTGTGTACCAGGTATTGCCTGAAACATGTGCAGATGATAAAAAAAAAAAGGAAAAAGGAAAAAAAAAAGAAAAAATCAACAACGAAAAATAAAGAAAAAAAAAACATTCATTTTCTATAATGATTCTGTGTTAGGCCAGAACTTGGTTATGTCACAGTATTAGCACTGCCTCAGTTAAAGGTTTAATTTTTGTTTAAACCTAGAAGTGCAACAACAGTTTTACCACAGTCTGCACTCGCAGAACTAAAAAAAAAAAAAAAAAGAAAAAAAAAAGAAATAAAATCCAAACTACATATGTTTATTTTTTGTGCCTACCTCATTGTTTTTAATGCATAAAATAAAAGAGGTGGTTTAGTTTATACGTTTTTAGATGAAAACCATTAATGTCTAATTTAATCTTAATACCAAAACTACCAGATCGAAAGGTTTCTGACTGTTATCGTGTAGCAAGTTTCAGCAGGAGGAGAGAGTGGTCCATTGGGGCAATAGTGGTAGCGTTATGGCAGTGAGACACTGATTAATGTAATTTGCTTACTAAATTTGGAAAGCAAGCATTTTTTGGAACCAATTTCATCCTTACTAGAAGTCCGAATTTAGCCTAAAACCGGAGGTTTCACTCTTCTAACACGTGGGCTTAGTAACAGGCAGGTAAAATAACTAGGCTAGTTCTATAAACTGTTAAATGTTGTAGGAAACGTTTTGGGGCGGTGATGTTTTTCTTTTTTAAGAATGCAATGCACTAAAACTCTTTTAAGAATGTAGTTAATACTGCTTATTCATAAAAAAACAGCGTATACCTGTGTTTAGATGTAAGATCCCAGCTCTGGCTTTTTTCTTTCTTTTTTTTTTTTTTTGTTTGTTTTGTTTTTAAGTCAGTTTTATTTTATGAATAAGTTCTGACATTTGTAATAAATGTCTTGAGAGTAATAATTTGTTTAATGGCTACATGTTCATTACTTGAGAAACCTTGAGTGTATAATAATCTGTTGGTGATGTAATAATGCACAGTGTCATGATTCAGCCATCTTTTTGTTTGGTTTTTACTTTTTTTTTTTTTAATTATTATTATTATTATTCCTTCGGTGGGGTACTTTGTTGACAGCTGCCTTAAGCTGTTCATTCAGTGAACAGGCTCTCAGTGTTTCACGGGCTTTGTCTTCTGCTGCGTTTAACTTTCCCTCACGGCGTGACAGGTAGGGCTTTTTAAACACGTCTTCTTCAGTCAGACTCGACCGTTCGAGTGACTGGTCGGTGGGCAGCCGAGAGCACGAGCTGTGCAGAGCTGAGACTCGACCGACCCTTCTTGTGGGATCCAATCCGACTGCTGTAAACCCTGCAAACCCAAGCAGCGCTTCTGCTGAAGACTCTCCTGTGAACATCACAGACAGTTTTGAGAGTGAGTGGTCAATGCATACCACAAGTGCATGTACACACACACACACAGACACGCTCACACACCCCACACACCAAAAGAATCAAAACTCAAGAAAGCCTTACATTTGCTGGCAGAGGAGGACCTAGAAATATTTTTTTTAACCGTATGACTTTTGGATAGCGTTGAAGGTGAAGGATGTGTTCTTTTCATGCCTGGCACGCTCAGCCAGAAGAACGATCAACTCTTTTTTTGTACTATAATGAACTAAAGGGGGACTTGGAGAAGCGACGTGGGTGTAATCACACAGCGGCCCCGTAGTGTAGCTTCCCGAAGCTGGTTTGATCAAATGCCAGTCTGCGTGATTTAATTCTTCCAGCGCTATGCGGTCCAAAATCAAGTTAGTCCTTGAAAGCCGATGCTATTCTCCCAGAGGAAGATGCTCCAGTACTGTAGGGATTCCCAGGTCACGGATACGTGCTGTTGAAGTTTGGAGGCTCCTGGGGGGGAAACTCCTCCGGGCTGGCTGCTCGCGCCGCAGCCTTCGCCTCCGCAGAAGTGCCAGGACAGCAACATGGCAAGGTAAAAACAGTATTACAAAACCACTACATATACAGACATCGAACTCTTCAAACAGTGCTTTTGTAAGCAAAGAAGAAAAGAAAAAGCTCCTAGATTTAGTTTTAAGCTTTAATAAGTAATAATTTTCTGTATCTTTAAGTCAAAGTAACCCTAACTTGTATGACTGCAGTGTTTTTATTTTTTATCTTATGCACATGTTATGTTGGAGAAAATGTTTACAAAAATGGTTTTGTTACACTAATGTGCATCACATATTTATGGTTTATTTGAAAGTGATTTTTGTGGGTTTTTTAGTTTTTCATAGTAGTAGTACACTTTTTGTGATTTATAACCCCAAACTCTGCTGATTATAAAGATGCTAAACAATAATACAAAATGACAAACTGCATTAAAATTACTAATCGTAGAGCTGCAAAGCAGACTGGTGACAAGTAAAACACTCAGCCTTTTTTTTGCAGTGCTATCTAACTTGTCTTCTGTGTATTATGGAAATTACTGTTTTTTCCCCGTTTTTCCTTAAATAAAGTCAAATTGACACCTATTGTATGTGGAAAGTATTTTGAGTACCTCCTGGCTGCAGAAGTCAAGCTGCATGATGCCTAGTAGCATGTATCATAAGAACACAAGCTTTATTGTCAAATCTCATAATTTTATAGACTTTGACAGTAAACATGGGCTAATTTTTAGGGCTTTTTTTGTTGTTTTTTTTGTACTCCAAGTCCTGTCTCCTGGTGCAGTTGCTCTTTTGAGAACTATGGTTTTCCTTTAAAAAGGAAAAAGAGAAGATCAGGAACGTTAGGAAGTGGCCAGTGGTTCAGAAGGAAGAAGTTGCCTCGAGGAGAGCCTGGGAGTGTTGTGAGTGTGCCCTCCCACCTCCGCCCAGACCTGATTTTTGGTGGCTGGGATTACTGTCTGCTAAGGGAGCACCCTGAGCCGGACTCTTGCATGGTATAAAAGCACTGCTCCAACAAAAATCAAGGCTTTCCAAGTCCTAGGCCATGAGCACTGAGCAGGTTTGATACAAGGCCGCTGTTTGCACTGGCGGGGTTCTCCTCGGCTCTTGCACGTGTGTTTCCACCATGGGCTGTGCCTGTTTTCTTCAGTGGAGATAAGCAGTAGACGTTTCCTTCCGAACGGGCTGGTCTCTGCAGGAGGAGGAGGAAGCGTGTGTTCCCGGCCTCCTGCCTTCTCACTTTCATCTTCAGAAGGCAAGGGCTGAAACATGTGTCGGGGTTTTGCGTGCTTCCTACAGACAAGGGTATCTGAAATCCTTGAGCCCCGCAGCTTTCTGCCCCTGCAAGTACCAGATACCGAGGGTGTCTGAACTTGGAAAGCTAACGGGGCCGGGAAAATGCTTGTCCAGCTGCTGCTGCAGGCAGTAGTAGTGCGGAGGCCCTCAGTGAGCTCCTTGTGAGGGCAGGAGGGAGGAACAGAGGGCAGAAAAGAATAGCAGGCAAAAAAAAAAAAGTGCATATTTAAAACTGACAGATGCAATAGTAATTAACAGCTGCAGTTGTCAGACCAGAGAAAGAAGTAATCGGACATCAAAAGGAGCCCTTTTATTTATTTATTTATTTATTTTTATTTTACAAAGCTTTTAAACATACAAGTGGAAATATGAGTAATGAAAAGTAAAGAACACTTAAACATGAGATTAAAGTTTTAAACGCTGCAAATTAGAAGAGAGAGGAGAAGCAGCCTCTTTTTTTTGTTGCTTTGCTGAAAGACATGATAGAGAAATAGGATTGTGTGGGACCGTAATGAATGGGGAAAGCTGAGTGTTGTGGGCTGCCTATTGTGCAGAGAGCTTGTTCGTCAGCTTGTGTCTGTGCCATTGTCTGGGAGTACTGTAAAATTAAAAAAATAAAGTGAATGTTGGAGGAGAAACAACTGCAAATGGAAGAGGAGAGCCTGTGGGAGAGCACACTGCATTCAACGCGGGACTGTGCCGCATGAAAATGGTCAAAGGCAACAAATTTGCTGATAGCAGGGCGAATACATTTCCACTGTAGCCCAGTTCCCTGTTACCCTGAGTCTGTAGCAGCTCAGCCCAGAGCTGTTTGTGTCCCCCAGGCACCTCCCCGCATCGCTGGAGAAGTACCGGCACTGCCTCGTGGTGCTGTGCAGCACGGCTTTCCCTCTCCCCTAAACCACGCGCAGCCCAGCAGAGAAGCGATGCTGGGATGCTGTGAGAAGGGCATTTGAGACACATGCCTGGTAGCCAGGATCTCAGCTGCACGTGGTGGGCATCCCTGGCCTGCTGGGACGCCGTGGGGCATCGAGGGATGGAAGCTCAAAGAGCCGCGGGTGTGTGCGGAGCGGCTGTGCAAATTGCAGCTCTGCTCCAAGGGGGGCAAATTCGCTGCTGACTGCCAGCACCCAGCTGTTGGCCTGTTTCTAACCCGTTAAAGCAGGAAAGGCTGGAAAAAAATGTCATATTGAGATTTTTCTCCTTTAAAAAATAAAATCAGTGTGGTATTGTGCTGCTCAGACAGGTACGGCAAGGCAGGTTCCCGTGTCAGTGTGAACTGCCGTGGAAATTACAGGATGGGGGAAGCAAAGACCATCAGGCACCTGCAGTCGCTTCATTTGCACTTCGTGATCGTCTGGCTCCATGCAGCGTCTGCTCCCATAAAGGGTAAAAACTGCTCTAGAAATACCGAAATACCGACAGCCTCCCTCCTCCTCTTTTATCTCTCTGGTTTATCCCGCTCTTGTTCTAGGCAATACTAAACTGGGGAGAGAAGGAGAGAGGAGGGTGTTTTGTTGTCTAAGAAAATACATCCCTGACTCAATAAAAATGTGCTCAGTCCAGTTGAGGAAGTTACACTTTTTTTTTTTTTTTCTTTTTCCCCAGTTGTTAAATTATAGCAGGAAATTGAGTTTAACATTTTATTCTCAGGCTCTGCTGGTTCTGCGGGGCAAACCCGCAGCATGGGAAAGTGAGATTGCTTTGTACCAACTGCTGCACACAGCTCAAATGCTACTTGCCCTCCGTGTGAAGCTGTTATTGCACAACCCCGTGTTTGTCATTAGACGCAATTTGTCCATTTAAAGGCAGCGTCACACCCCGATTTTATTTTAATATTTGCATTTCCGAAGTAATTTTGTCTATACTGTGTTAGCCATGGGAAAAAAAAAAAAAAAAAAAAAAAAAAAAGTGCTTTTTTTGGCTGTGAAAAAGCCATTGGAGTGAGGGGATTATAAAATACTGTTTGCCTAGGCTTTTGTCACAGAGAGGTTTCAGGCAATTTTCAGCAGAGCCCCGTCGGTATAGTTAGCAAGACTCTGGTTTTATGAACAGGCGAAGTTGAAAGAGAGACGAGAGCAAATTACGTGCTTGGGATCTTTTAGTGAGCTGGGGATAGAGGAAGAAAACGGAGGTTTTGGTATGAAATCTTTCACCTCAGCCGTTGAACCCACTTAGCCCCTTTGGATGGCACAATGGCAGGATGCAGGGAAGGTGCACCTTCAGCCCTTCTGGAGCTCCTGGTCCAGACAGGACCAACAGGTTCCTCTGCTGAAGGTCCCCTTGAATTCTGCATTAGCTCGTGTTTCTTTAACTGTAGCTTGTAAAATGCCTTCTGTGATTTTATTTTATTTTATTTATTTTATTTTATTTTATTTTATTTTATTTTATTTTATTTTATTTTATTATTTATTTTATTTTATTTTATTTTATTTTATTTTATTTTATTTTATTTTATTTTATTTTATTATTTTATTTTATTTTATTTTATTTTATTTTATTTTATTTTATTTTATTTTATTTTATTTTATTTTATTATTTTTTAAAGGTCCAATCTCATACAGTTCCTCTATTTTAATGCTTAAAATGCAGACTCCACAGAGTAAGTGGCTGACAGAGCTGGGGCAGTGTGAGCCCAGAAGCTCTGACCTACAAGCTGACTCCCTGGACTTCATTAAGACCCAAACCTACCTAAATCAAACCACAAGAACTTCTGGAAAATCCACGTGGAAATTTTCTCAATGCTTTGGTAATAAAATTAACTGAAAGATAAGAGGAGAGCACGAACCGGCACAGAACATTAAAATGCAAAGTATGTAATTACAGACTCACAGTTGTAATGATTCTAATGGATATCAGAGACGAGTATAAAAGGAGAATAAATTATTTCAGGCCATAAAGAATCAGTTATGGGTAATTAAGCTGCAATTATCATTACTGTGCTGCTATGATAGTTTTTTTTTTTTTTAAACTAATTTTTCTAAAATGGAATAATGCAAGTTAAGCATGAATTCATCTATTGTCTGCCATTCAAATAAAAACATATTTTTCCAGTGTTTTTCAAAATGTGCCAGTGGAAAGAATCTCAGTTTTCCACTAGCAAAACCACAATTATTATATTTTTTTTTTCAAATGAAGCGATGTATTTCACATCACACAGCTGTCCATACAGCTAAATAAAAACATCATACGATGGGTGAGCAATTGGCTAACGGGCAGGGCCCAAAGGGTTATGGTGAATGGGGCTGCGTCAGGCTGGCGGGCGGTCACCAGTGGGGTCCCTCAAGGCTCCATTTTAGGGCCGGTACTTTTCAATATTTTTATAAACGATCTGGATGTAGGAATAGAAGGCATTTTGAGCAAGTTTGCTGATGACACCAAACTTGGAGGAGTTGTGGACTCGAATGAGGGTGGAAAGGCCTTGCAGAGGGATCTGGATAGGTTGGAGAGCTGGGCGATCGCCAACCGCATGAAGTTCAATAAGAGCAAGTGCCGGGTCCTGCACCTGGGACGGGGAAACCCTGGCTGCACATACAGACTGGGCGATGAGACGCTGGAGAGCAGCCTAGAAGAGAGGGATCTGGGGGTCGTGGTAGACAGCAAGTTGAATATGAGCCAGCAGTGTGCCCTGGCAGCCAGGAGGGCCAACCGTGTCCTGGGGTGCATCAAGCACGGCATCGCTAGCAGGTCGAGGGAGGTGATTATCCCACTCTACTCTGCGCTGGTGCGGCCTCACCTCGAGTACTGTGTGCAGTTCTGGGCACCACAGTATAAAAAGGACATGAAACTGTTGGAGAGTGTCCAGAGGAGGGCTACGAAGATGGTGAAAGGCCTGGAGGGGAAGACGTATGAGGAACGGCTGAGGGCACTGGGCCTGTTCAGCCTGGAGAAGAGGAGGCTGAGGGGAGACCTCATCGCAGTCTACAACTTCCTCGTAAGGGGGTGTCGAGAGGCAGGAGACCTTTTCTCCATTAACACCAGCGACAGGACCCGCGGGAACGGAGTTAAGCTGAGGCAGGGGAAGTTTAGGCTTGACATCAGGAAGGGGTTCTTCACAGAGAGAGTGGTTGCACACTGGAACAGGCTCCCCAGGGAAGTGGTCACTGCACCGAGCCTGACTGAATTTAAGAAGAGATTGGACTGTGCACTTAGTCACATGGTCTGAACTTTTGGGTAGACCTGTGCGGTGTCAAGAGTTGGACTTGATGATCCTTAAGGGTCCCTTACAACTCAGGATATTCTATGATTCTATGATTCTATGATTCTATAAAGCCATGCCTGCCGTCAACAACATTGACCAGCAATGCGCTCCAATGCAGCTCTTCACATGCTTAAGATTAAGTTATTTTGTAAAATGGTAATTCAGGACTTTAATTCAGAGCAAGGACAACACAGTTTAGAGTGGCAAACAGCATCCTTGGTTCAATCTATGGTGCTCAGATGGGTAAGCCTGGAAATCAGCTGCTGATGAATTCCGGTTTGCAGTATTGAGATGAGAAGTCCTTGATGGCAATCAGCCTTAAAAGCCCCTTTGTAAAGCATGGTAGGTGACCAGCAGACTCGTGAGCATCTCCCCAGGAGCCAGGCATGGTGTGCAAAGGGGCAGTGGTTCTGCTGGTGGACTCAGAGACCTGGGATGGCCGTGGCCTGCAAAGGATGAGCCGGTGAGGCAGTGGGACATCTGCTCTTCTTCTTGAGGCACTGAGTGCTTCACAGCTGGTGAGTAACTCCCTACTGGTACCAAATTACAAACCCAGAAGTTACACAAAACCCAACAGAAGTTAACTTTCCCTATATTGCACCGCAACCAGAGCAAAAGGGCAAGGGGATGAATTCTAGGTTTGCTCTTAGCATTCTCTCTATGGATGCCTCAGAATAGTTAGTGCTACTTGTAGAGGGATTCCTCTGGATGCCTAAAACCTGGATGCCCTTTAACATCCTGGCTGGCTTTTTGCTGCTGCAGAGCGTTGGGATTCTCAGGACAATGAGGTGTCCCAGGTGCCATGGCCATCGGGAAGGGAACTGGAGGCTGGTGTTAGGTACCTAAATCCCGTCACACGTTTTAACGCGTTTGTTGTGACGTCGGAGTCTTCAGTGTAGGGCTTGCCTGTTGCGTGTTTTTGAGTGCCTCCTTGCGTAACACAGCCAGTTGATGCTGTAACACAACTCTTTAAAAAAAAAAAAAAAAAGTATGTTGACAGTGCTAAAAATTGAAAAACACCAGGCTTTAGTATACCAAACTTAACCCAGACACCTTTTACTACTGTTGAGCATTTAATTACACGTACAGACTTTTCTTGAAGTGCCATGCTCACTCAACAGATGGTCCTCATGGGAGGGAGAAGTGCTCAAAAGCTCTTCATCCTCGTTAATTAGTTCTGGAGCCTTGTGTATATCGCACTTGGTGTCATCCAAAGTGCTCCTTTTCTCATACATTGTATCGACTCGATATGGTTCCCAAATCCTAATGAGCCTCTCTACATTTTGTTGTTGTGTTATGGTTCTGATATAAGAACTGCAGCAATGTTTTGTCTGGCTGGCCAGAGCTTCCACTCATGAGGTGCTCCTCGCCTCGCTGCCTGCCCCAGGTGAGCAGCTCCTGGTTACCTCCAGGCCACAGCACCCACAGGGTTCAGCTGCAGACTTCCAGACACACATGTTTTGGGTAGGTGTTCACTAGAATCACATTCACTAGAAGTGATGTTTCTTGTCACAACGGAGATTTGGGCCTCTTCAAGTGCACTATGCACAAGGGGAGAACAAGTCCTTTGAGTTTAACCAGCCACATCTCCAACTGGCCGAGGGAAAAAGAGAGCTTGCAGTAGGTGGCTGTTAATTAAAGAGGAGATAAGCTGGGTATTTCCTAAGCAAAAACAAGTTCCCAGTCAAACAAAGAGATATTCAGCCTGAAAAGGAGGAAAAACACTGGTTGTGCTGTGCTATAAACCCTGTGTCTTCAGTGGGTCCCTGATTTCTGGTGTCTGTTTCTCAAGCTTGTCTTTGGAAGATGATTTATTGTCGTGCCTTTAACAATGTGTCTTCTGCCTAAAAGTGCATACAGTGATCTTGTTTTTGTGAAGACAGCATGAAATCGATTTTTTCACGCATTCCCCTTGGCAGGAAACTTTTCCCCTTGCAGTATGGGGTCTTTTAAAGAGAGATTCATTGCACCACTTCACTGGGAGGTGGGCACCAGCCCCAGGCTGCAGCATATGGGGAAAAGGAATAGATTCCCTCTGCTCCTTGTTGCACATGTGCATGTGGCTGTAAATCAAGTGGGGCGTTATTCAGCACAGTTGTTCACGCATTCACAGAGACTGCCTCACAATTGTGTTTCCTAACTGAGACCAATCCAATATATTGCTCCCCTGGGATCCGTTTGCAGCTTGGATTCATTGCAGCAGAACATTTATTCCTAAAAGACCAGTCAGAGTAGATGGTCTAGAGCATGACTAGCAGTTCAAACTTTCCCTCGTGTTTTCCAGCCAGAAGCATTGCCTGGAAGCGAAACCCGTCAATCTGGAATCTGCAGAAACATATGGATGTAGCATTAACTGGAACAAATCTGGAAATTTCTGCTCCTCTCTAGAGTCAGTCACATTCCAGGTACCTCAGGACAATGAAAGTTAATTCAGATAAATTGTGAGGAAGTAGGCAATGAAGAGCTGGTACCCTTCTACTGGTAGGGGTAGGCGAAGAGCCCATCCCCTGCTCTGATTTTTGTGCCTCCCTCCAAGCCCACGATGCAGCAAGGGATCACACTGCAATTACTTCTAAATCAGCCTGCGAGCTCCTGTTGGCACCGAGACAAATGAGCAGACAGCCCCACAACCATCCCCGTGCCCGGGATCCGCTGACTTCTGCTCCCACGGGATGGACAAACCTTCACCAGGCCCTGCAGATGGGGATGCCCAGCCATCAGCAAGCACACCTGGGCCTTTGCTGGCCATCCCTGTGAGGGAATTAAAGTGCTTCGTGTTTTGGTTGCCTCCTTACGTGGCACTGCCACCATGGGTGCGCTCAGTGCCCCGAGGCCCCTGTTCCCCCTTGGAGCGCAGCCACAGAGAATCGGAAGAGGAGAGTGTGGTCATGAAAACAGCCAAAGTGCAGTTGTTGATCCCTTATTTCTATAAATAGGCTACCCTTTTGGTTTCGGTTTTATTTCTAGTTGTGGGGAAAGGACCACATTCTCATTTCCATTACCAAAATGGCTGCCTTCAAGGTCTCCTTCCCCTTCCTTTGTGATAACAGCAGTGCATGGAGGAAGACATGATTTCCCGGTGGCTGGGAGATGTTTGCATGGTGAGACCAAAGAAATGAAAGCTTAAGTTCTTCTCCAGACATTTGTAGGGAAAGGAATAGAGACTTTGGGGACTGCAGGCTGGCTGAGCTGTGTCTGGATGCTGCCCATGGCTGTGCCCCTCAGCCTGAGGGTTCTGGTGAAGCTGGTGAGGCTGCCCAAAGCCCCATCCAACCCAGTCCTGAACATCTCCAGGGATGGGGCATCCACGGCTTCTCTGGGCAGCCTGTGCCAGGGCCTCACCAACTTCTGTCCTTCCTTAATTTATTTGTCTCCAGAGTTCTTGTGCCATTTGAGCATGAGTGTGCCTGAAAGAGCAGCTATCTGACTTCTGTTTCTGTCCAAAGCAGTGTTTGTTTTGCAATGCAATGGGCTGAAGCAATACTCTGGAGGTTTTTCAGTGAATGCAGCTTTCTCTCCTTCTAGCAAAAGTGCAGCTGTGTGGTAGTGGGATTGCATTTCTGCACTACAGTGTGTAATTGGGCTTATTCCAGTGACAACTGTCCTGAGATAAGATGACACTCCATCTATTAATGAAGCAGCTTTGGGCTAATATGGAAATTTGTTCAAATGACAGGATTTGCATGAAGGGATGAGGCTACAAAAGAGGTTTTGAACAGGCCAAATCCAATTCTGGCTTCTACATTGGCCATCTGTTTGCAAAATATATAACAGCAAATGCTATAATTTCACGTACGTGACTTGGTTTCAAGTTGACTGTGGTAACTCCGAGGCTTGACTAATAGTTTTGTAATAGTCTTCTTCACTACTTACCCTGGAAAGCGTTTTCTGTGCTGACATTTCTCAGACACTGAATGAAAAGGAGTTCCTTTCGGACTTGAAATAGGGCACTATTAAGCAAGCCCGTTTTGCAAGCTCTACTCTCACTCCAGCAAACACTATTCTCATACAGATGTGACCATCAGAGAAGTACATCCAGTTTCCTTCCAGTAAGATGTGTGCTGAGCTAGTACCTCTCAGCAAGGATGTCGAGTGCCTGCTGGCACGCAGGGTGGGCTCTTGTGGGAGCTTTGTGCAATGACAGTAGGTTGGGAGATGCTCCAAAATCTGAAGTGCGCAGAGGCACATACTTTTTGAAGGTCATGACATGTCAGAGATAAAATATAAAGCATTTCTTTTTCCAGGTGAATAGCAGTGATGCTGTGCACACAAATCCTTCTAACCACAGAAGGGCAAATTCTGCCTCTTTCAACATCTTGCCTGCTCTGCGTGTTGCCAATATTTCACATTATTTGACACTTTTTTTTTTTTTTTAATAACTTTAATACATTAAGATAGTAAAGCCACCATATAAAGAGGTTCACATCTCAGACAAAGAATGTTTTGCTGCTGTTTCACAGTGAGAATTTTCACACCAGCTGTGGAGACTTGAGAGTTGCGTGGGACTGGTGGTTTTGTTATCAGGGTGTATGGCATCTGTAGCTCACAGGTAGGAAGAGGCTGCGAATCTCATCTTGGAAAGCTTTTATGATGGCAGTACTTATTATCAGATTCATAAGCTTTGTAACTTTTAAACCTACTTTAAAGAGGCCTCCAAGAAAAACAAAACTTCATTTGCCCATGGTTAGAATGCAGTTCCAGGAATTCTGTCACTTGCGATTTCTGTTGTGGTTTTCCTGGGGTAGAGGCTTGTCCTGGAAGGACCATTGAGGTTGCTGCTGTACTGAGACTTTGACAATTAACTCAGGTAAACTCCTAATAAATGAAATGTAGTGATCACCTTACTATATGATTTTAAGACATATTGTGTCAGAAAATCTCAAGAGAGAACTGTTAGCCATGCAAACACACCTGTGGCTCCCTGGTAAATCTCATATTTACCCCACCTTGTCTTTAAAGCACAGGTGTAACCAGGTAAGGGATTGGAGGGCTATCAAAACCTGCAGAAGCTGGCAGGGAACAGCCTCTAAAGGAGGCGCTGGGTAAGACTGTAGATATACTTTTAATTTCTCCTTTATATTCTTATTTTTGTCCTCTCAGTTTTTTAAGAATTATAGTTATTCTTTTTAAATCAAAGGTTTTGTCTCAGTGCTATCACATAAATGTGTTATAAACCCATTTTGGTTGCCTTGTTAAGAGGTTAAAATTCTCACTTCACTACATTTAAAAGACTCAGACTACTTCAGCTGAGCACGATTTGAGTGTCAGGTCAACCCATTCTGGAATAGCATGATGTCTAATCCTGTTGAGGAGAGCAGGCAGGCTCTTAATGCATTGACTGGGTATGTTGTTGACAGAATAATATGGTACCCAATCACTTGCTTTGGCTGAATGCTTGGTAATTGTGTTTCTTCCTGATGTGAAACAGAGGGTTTGTAATCCATTTTGCTATCACTTACCAGAGGAGGTCTCCCTGAGCTACGGTGATTTTGTATTGTGTTCTCTGCTAAGTCTCTGATCTCCAGGCATAGTAACTAGCATGCCTATCATTTCTCAAGTACTGTAAAAATACAAGCGTATGATTTCAAAAGTTAATTTTAAAATAGCCCAAGTGTAAATGTCACTTTTTTTTTTTTTCCACATAGATATGCAGCACTTTTAGAATTGCTTTTATTTTTATAGTTTTTTATTTTATTGCTATAAAATTATTGTTAACCTTTATTATTACATTTAAAAAACACTTCAGATGTTGCTGAAAAATGAAAATGCTGCCTTAAATGAACCTTGTCTTAGAAATCTAGGCTCTTCCTCATTGTAATAATAGGTCTGAACTGCCTAAGCCACACAAAAAGAACTGGACTTGAGGAGCAAAACTGCTGGGCCTTGGTTGTCCAAGGATTCCTCCACTGGCTGGAATGCATCTTTCTGAGGCAGATTCAGATGTTTTCATTCCCCAGTTTTGAGGTTGTTTGTGCCAAGTGTGTCAGTTTGGGTGATCCCTGTTTAACCTTTTATCACAAAGGTGGGTGGGTATGTGGCACACAAATGGACTTTTTTCCCCTTCAGTCTGTGCTCATGGGTTGTGACTCAATGAAATTGATGGCCTGAATCTTATCTGTTTGATCACTGTTGGGAATTATTTTTTTAAAAAAGTGATGCTTTTGAGAGATATTTAAAGAAAGCATGGCATCCTTGAAGTGAACAGTGCGTGATATGAGAAAGGAGAGAAGGGAACAAGCATCTAAAAACAGAGCTTGTTAAGTTAGCTGTGTAAGTGGCATTATGCACAAACAGATGGGAGCCAGCTGTCTTTCTGGTAGAAACTGAGACATACTGTATGAACTGGGGAATGAAAATGTACGTTAACTGAGCACTGCTAACCTGCAGAATGAAAAAGATCTCTTAAAACCTTCATGAAACCTAGATGATTTTTTTTCTCTGAAATAATTATGGCCATATTTGATGTAAGGTGTATGTTTTTTTTTATTATTAAAATAAGAAAATTATTCTTGTTTGAATAATAATTCAAATAGAAAAATATTTCACCTTGTCAGCTGTCAGTCTCTAGAGCTGCTGAAAAACCTCTAGATACATGATAAAATGAATATTTATTGTGTATCGCAGATGGAGAAAGGAATTGTTATTTCTGGAGCCAGGATAAAGGATACATGGCTTCTTTTTGTTGAAATATTGATTAAATCTTTCACGAAAAGACAACTGGCAGTGGATCAAAAAGAAGTTCAATGCTGGCCATTAGAATGTCTTTGTTTTGTTTCACAAACACAAACTTGACGAAGTGGAGAGAAGGGTCGATTTAAAAACAAACAAACAAACAAAAAAAAAAAAAGTGAAGAGCCAGGGCTGAAAGGAGAAGTAGGTTAAATACTGAAATGACCAATTGCTCCATGTGAGTGCTTCTCCAGCTTCTTTTCCTTCTGTGCTGGAGTTCATAATAGAGTTAGATTTGTTCTGGTAGGATGCACAAGGTCATTGATTCAATATCCATAACCTTAGCAGCAGGAGTCATTAGAGAGCAGGATGTTCTTTCAACTCCAGCTGCTGGAAGGAAATATTATATAGGAAACTTGGTGCATAATTTTATCAATAATAATAAATAACTGAAGGTATCAATGTTATCTTTTTATTTATGTTGAAACGATCCTGCTGCTATCTACCTTGGCTGACAAGAGTTCTGGGTCATATTTAGGGTAATGGTAGGGTCCCTGCAATCCACATTAAATCTCATGGCTCTCAGTACTTCTGTGTGCAGTAATGACTGAGGTCATAAAAAGGAAACACTTCCAAAATCCACCAAGATTGGATAAATGTGGAGTGGAAGCATCCCACTGTGTGGAACAAGTTCCCTGTCACATTTGTTAGGGGGGAAACATGCAGGTGATGCTAGTCATAATAGAAGTCCTACAGAATGTAATATTTATTTAAAAAAATGAACATATACATCAACAGCCAACATTAAACTTTAAGACATGAGTTGTTATAACAGCTATTTGGCCTGATATCTTCCAGGACATATTTCAAGAGGTAAAGCCTCATTGTCCTCAGGTGCTTTCCTGTCACCTTGTTCTTCAGCACTGCTGATTTGCCTTGGTTGAAAATTGGATCGTGTCAACAGTGTAAGCTTTTCATTGCCAAGTGAGCAGCGAACTTGTCAGAGTTGGGTTTGTAAAGAGGAAGCGAGTTGGAGCCTCTTGGTGTGTGGCAATTCTTCCGGAACAAGGCAGGTTACACGCAATCTGGGATGGCCCCGTGGAAAGCAAATCAATGAATACTTGCACGGAGACGTTGCCCAAGTAAACACAGTCACAGGGTCTTATTTCACAAGAATTTCTTCCTATTACTTGAGTAGTAATAGGATGCTTTTTGTAAAATGAACTCTGGGCACCTTACCTCTACCTTGTTCACCTAGTAAACCTACAACTTTATGACCCAGAGTGCAAAGCATCAGGTTTTGCTCGAAGTGGATGCAAGGGTTGAATTGTTTTCAATCGTGAGGTTGCCCTTGGGTGCACTTTTACATTTTCAGCTGTGTATTTGTGCCAGAGCTCCCTACGGTTGCGTGAGCAGTGCACGTACAGTACGTGCTGTTCTGCAATCGGTGTCCATAGGCTTCGTTTCACCCTGTACGTCCCTCATGAATTCCGATTGCCTGTAAGTGCCACAAGTTCTGGTCAGCCAACTTGTCATGTATTTCTTCAGAGCTGTCCTGAATGTTTTCAGTAAACACGCACATATTTTGCACAGTGCTGTAGGATGTCTTGGACCCATCACTGTCTTTCCTGCACTCCACTGCTACTGCAAATGGGTGCCTTTTTAAAATTCTGCCCCAATGCATGGAAAAAACCTTGATGTACTTTGTAGTCATTGCAGTCAGGCAAATAAACGGGGTGAGAAGCTGAATCTGAGGGTAATGAGAAAGATATAAGCAATCAAACAGAGCTAATCCTACCTCTAGAGAAGGGTCAACCAGCAGTGCCCAGATAGCGGTCAGTGGGGACAGTGTCAGAAGGATGGGGTGGCAGGGAAAGACCTTCATTACATCAAACTCCACTTGCCTCAGGCTGTGGGAAGCCCTTGTTGCAATGGCCTGACAATGTGAGAACCCCTGGATGTAGATTTTGCTCTCTGCAACCTTGCTGCCTGTTGTTTGTTAACCCACTTGGTGGATGATGGTGACAATACATGATGGCTAATGTGCAATGCCACCATAAAGTGCCTTTGCCCAGTAGTAAGACTAAGAGGCAAACGGGAAGTTGTTAGTGTCTAGGCATGGCTGGACTGCTGGGGCTGGGTTCAACAAGTAGGAAGGGAACAGAGGGCATGAGAAAATATTGTTACAGTCCTTTTTAAGTTCATATTATGCATGCAAAAACTCTGGCGATCCTACATCAAGAGGGGTATAAAATGTACGCAAATGGGCAGCAGAAGTGACAGAGGACCAGGAGCTGCATCCCTCTATGGCAAGGTTACATACTTTATAGCACAGCAAAGAATTGGCAGCTGAAGGGTATGGTTGGGGCCAAAAGTCCGGGGTAGTATGGAAAAGGCAGATGGGGAATGGGTGATTGCTGATCCTCACACTCCCAGCTCTAGAAGACATCCCCTGAAATTATCAAACAGTAGGTTTAAAATGTACAAGAAGTAGTATTATTATTCTGTCAAGAACATATTTAAACCACAGAACCCATTGCCATAGGGTGTGGTAGGGACTGAATGTATTCATGGATTCAAGAAATTCCTGGAAACCAGCTGGCTTTGGGAACAGCCCTTTCTGGAAGCCCCGAAAGCCTTTAATTGCTGGTTGCCAGCAAATACAAGGGTGAAAGTCACGCTAAACCTGCTATGTTCTTACATCTCCTTAAACATCTGCAGCAAGTTACTATGAAGATCAGACAGCGTGCTACACAGACTTTCAGTATGACCAATGACTGCTGTGATATTCCTATGGTTTTAGACTCCCCAGATGGCACGAGTATTTCTCTGTGATGCTGTAAGCCCTGAGCTGTGGCTGTTGGATGGCCTGTGAAGGGTCATAACCATCTTTAGTGGTATAGGATAATTAAATCCAGCACCTCAATGTACGACCTGGTTATAGCAGCCTGGGCATGACTGATGGGGCACTGGGAGGAGGACGGAGGTCTGCAGAGGACAGAGGGGTGTTGAAGAGAGCAGGCTGAGACATGGAGAAAAACACTTGTCAGAGGCCACAGGGACACTTGTGTCCTGTCTAGGAAAACCTGTTTTTGAAATGGGCTTGATAATATGAATAAAATACTACAGGATTTGCAGATGCTGCATTTTGTTTGTTGACTATGAAGCAGCTGAACTCAAAGCAACTCAAGGTTACCCACCACAGATCCTGAGTCAGGCTTAAGGCTTGCTGAAAGCACAGTCTCCTTAGTTCATTATTTCTCTTCTGCCTGAACATCTGATGAAAACCTCTCTTACAAAAACATCCAGGTTGACACATTAGAAGAATCCTTTCTTCAAGGTGCTGTTTCCTCATCTTCTCAGAAAGCTCAGCCTCAAGGGACAGTTCTGCCAGGCACTTTTCTTCATTACTTTACAGGGTTTTGAAATGCTCATTGAAGTGGGCTGTTAAAACTGGTGGCTGCTTGTATTGTTAAGAAAACATTGCACATCTCCCTTTGGCAGACTGCAGTGCCAGAAAATTTCATACCTCTCTGCTGTTCCACCAAGACTTCATAAATAAATTTTGATTTGAGTATATACTAGAAAATTACTGTCTTCTGCTATAGCAGTGATGCTAGGAAGTGAAGAATAAAATTAGCCCTTAGAGACAAATGATTTGAGCAGGCTCTTGAGAGTGGCATCTTGGATCTGATGGCTCCATGAGAGCCCAGTTACAGGGGCCTGGCACGAGTCTGTCAACTCTAATAAACATGATATTATCAGTAAACGTGTTAATGAACCTTGACCTGAAAGAACACAGCACTGCTGCTACTTGTAGCTAGCAGGTTGAGGGAGGTGATTCTCCCCCTCTACTCTGCTCTTGTGAGGCACCACATGGAGTGCTGCATTCAGCTCTGGAGACCCCAGCACAAGAAGGACATGGAAGAATTAGAGTGAGATCAGAGAAGGGCCACAAGGATGATCAGGTGGCTGGAGCAGCTCTCCTATGAAAAGAGGCTGAGGGAGTTGGGGTTGTTCGGTCTGGAGAAGAGAAGGCTCTGGGGAGACCTCACTGCAGCCTTCCAGTACCTAAAGAGGGCCTACAGGAAAGCTGGGAAGGGACTCTCTGTCAGGGGATGTAGTGATAGGACAAGGGGTAATGGCTTTAATCTAAAAGAGGTTACATTTACATCAGGTGTTAGGAAGAAATTCTTCCCTATGAGGGTGGTGAGGCCCTGGCACAGGCTGCCCAGAGAAGCTGTGGATGCCCCATCCCTGGAGGTGCTCAAGGCCAGGCTGGATGGGGCCTTGGGCAGCCTGGGCTGCTAGGAGGTGTCCCTGCCCATGGCAGGAGGTTGGAACTGGATCAGCTTTAAGGTCCTTTCCAACCCAAAATGTTCTGTGATTCTGTGTTTTTACTGAAATTTTAATGTTGTAGAATTATGTAAAGAAAATATGTTTTAACGTAGTCTTCAGGCTCTCACTATGCATTTAAACATCAACAAAACACTGTTAATTGTGTTATAATAACAACTTTTTTTTTTCTGGCTGGTGTTTTGCTGTAAAATAGTTTTGAATTTCTCCAAACACTTGCCAGTTTGCCTCAAACAGTCAGATTAGTTGGGAGATCCTGGGAGAGCACAGCCTGTGGCGGGTTCACCTTGCATGGCACTGTGACAAGCAGAGACAGAAATCCTGTGGGGCTTTCATTTCCACCCTTCTTTTGGGGATCTTTGCACATGGAATACAACCCTTCCCTCTCAGCAGGTGGCAGCCTCTGTATTTCTCCATGCATGGGTATGTATATTTCCCTAAATATATATATATTTATCTTTCTCTTGATCTTCATATGGAGGGAAAGAGATCTGAGTCAATTTTTAGACCATTGGAGTGCTGAGGAGTATGTGCTTTTTTACTATGACTCTTTCAGGATTTCTTCTGGATCTTTTAACATCCATCAAGAGCCTGTGGCTGAGAGCTGTGTCCTTGCCATGCAGAGCTGGCCAGTTGCAACTTTAGGGGAGCCCTCGATGGTTAAATTTTCCAAACAACACTGCCATATCATAATGGCATTACATGGTTAAATTCAGTTCCCCATTTTTGTTTTGTTCCCGTAACTATGTTATCAAGCCAAGATCTGTATCAATTATTCATACACTCTGCCGGAAGCCACTCTCCCTGGCAAGACTATTCACGGGAACTTGTACTTTAATCAAAACAGTGATCCGTAAAGGTCCTGACATTTTTGAGCTTTCTGTGAAGACATAAGGAATGGCTCAACACTTCTGAGAAGGTCAGGTTAGATGACTTGTCCTTAAAGAAAATGCAGGTTTCTGCCAGGTCCCCATTATAATAACTGCCCCTGAGGGAGCAGATCCTGGAAGCTACAGGCAGGAAGACCAACAGGGATCTCAGTTTTGCAGGGAGGCTCTGAATCAAGGGATATTCTGGAAGGAAAACAAACAAACAAACACCCCACATATAGCATAAAATATTGTCTTGATTTTCCATGTGTAAAATCCACACGAAATCTTTAAAAATAGTTGCTGAAATGACAACTTCCCTTTTCAGCTGCTGCAGAACACACTGGAGAAGGCCTTAGCTCAGTGCAGTTGAAGCACGAAATCATCCTTAAATTAATTTTGGTGCCCCTAGTATGTTTATACTCTTCTCATGTAGTCAGCCATTGTCAATACAACAGAACCCTCCAAGATCAACTGGTGATAGCTGTTTTTATTAAAACAAACTTGTTCATTAACCTGAATTAATGATACAAAATCTTTTCTTTTTTCTTTGGTTCTTGGTTGTGTACATGCACCAATTGGACAGATGAAAATCTGCAAGCAAATGTGATCTTGCAGCATCACTTTGGCTTGCTTTTGCATTTCTTCTTCAGAAGTGCAATGGTGATCTTGAGATTTGCTCTTTTTCTTCTGAATTGACTTGATTTCTCTTGTATTCAAATATTCTGATTTTTTTTTTCTCCACTTGAGAATCATCTATTTATGTTATTCATTTATTTGCAACCCTTTTTTTCCATGATATCACCAATCCAGAATAAGTTTCTCGTTTCGTTTTTCTCTCAAGCAGCTCTTGCTGTCAGTCAGAATTGCTGACCATCGTGACATTGAACACAGGACAAGTACTGAGCAAAAATGCAAAACACAACTGAAACTTTGGCGCATTTATTTCCCTATCATCTGCATTTTCTTATGTTTTGCACTGTGACACCCCACCCCAGTCCCACAGAACATCTTGTGAATGAATTGCACATTCTTTCTGTGGAGCAGGAAAGAAATATCATGGGTAACTGTACCCACTAAGAGTATTTCATCTTTTGTGCTTCTTAAAACAAGTGTGTAAACTATACTTGTGTGTCAGAAGGATATTAAAACTACAAGATTTACTGTCTGCATTAAATAAATGACTTCATCTCCTTGGTGAGACAAAGATTTCATTCAGGAACATGTAATAAAAAAAGAATGGTTACTATTACCCTCTGAGTGCACCTACAGTAACCACTACTACAGATCAACACCAGCTACATTTTTCCCTACTCTTAGAATATATGTTTGTCATTGTTTTTCAGAGCTAAAGTGACTTTTTTACCAATTAAATTTAAATACAGCCAACAAGAACAGTAATCATGAACAAAAAGCTTCGTCATCTGGTTTTCTTTGCTTAGCTTCTCAAGTTCATTGTTTTCTGGATTGACTGCTTGAAGCAGCCACCATAACTGATTTAGAAATCTTATTCTATTCCTGTTGTTCTGGCTCTTGTAACTCTACATGACTTCATGCTCCTCATCTGGTCACACTTCATCCCCTGCCTGCTGTTACCATGGGCTTTTCATAACCAGTGCCACGTATTTAAATCCCTATACAGTTTTCACATGCAAGTCCACAGAGTGCATTATGTTACTTCATACATAAAAAAACTGTTTGTGATTGCAAGCATCACATTTTGGAAGTGGAGGGGAAAAAAAGCTGCTCAGCAATCTCAGGTTTGCTTTAGCTAGCTTTCAAACCACGTCCCCTACTGACTCACTGCCTGCGGTCTGAGATGATGCCACAGCTGTGGGAAGTGTCTGCTCGCTGCTTTCCTTGGCATCGTTTGCTCACGCTGGTCAGCCCCAACATGGTGAGGGGCCGTGCCTGTGCTGCAGCTTTACTTAAAGCCTCGCACAGAGACGTGGTAGGAAGTGTATGCTATAGGTTTGCTCCATCCAAGCAGTGATGGCTTGGGAAAACGCTCGAGCAGAGCTGCCAGTTGTGGCCCACCTGGCTCGTCAGCAATCAGCTGCAGAAATGCAGAGAAGTACGCACACATCTGTGCTTGCATGGCCCCACTGATTTCACTTGCTGCACTGGTGAAACTGCCCTTTGACAGTCCATGAACACAGTTCAGCATACCTATATGCAATTTTATCCATGGGAAAAGGAAGTAAAGGGCCTTTTTTTCCCCACTCTTATTGTAATGTTTGAGAGGCTTTCAGATGTGGTGATGGTGAAACTGTCACTACTTAGCAATTTAGATTACCATCTCCATTCTGGTGCACAGGAACGGAGACAACACTTCACTTCTTCAGCTCCCATCAACCTCATCTTTGCAACAATCCACCTTCCCTGCTTGCCTTCATTGTGCCATATGTCATGTAGACCATGCCCAAGGATGGTTTTCTCCCATAAATAAAAAGCCAGCAAACCCCACTTTTTTAGCAATCCTTTCTTTATTTCATCATCCTATAGCTGACGATTTAATCTGCTGCTGGCAGCCTGTGTGCAGCACTAGTGGGCAGGACGAAGACTTTCCCATGTCCCAGAAGGGGTCTGCAAACATGGGTGTGATGTGTTCAGTGAAGAGCATGGCCAAAGCAGATAGAGGCTTCTCAGACATCCTCCTCTGTTGGCTCAGACTCCATTTGAGGGCAGAAGAAGCACCGGAGAGGATAAACACAGCCTTCTGTTGCTTGAAGTCCCTCTGGCTTATTGCTGCTGGCTCTGGGCCTCTCTAGCCCTCACTTAGCCCCTTGCAGCCTGTTGACTTCTACAGTGAAGGTCCCCTCCTCCTCCCTTCCCCTTCCAGCCCTTGCCTGTGTAATCAGTCTTTGCAGCCTGTCGGGTTGCTTTTGCAGTGAAAGGAGCTGTTGAAAGCTTAGGAGCCCGTGGGGCAGCAGGGAGGCAGCCTGCAACCAAGCTGTCACTTCTCTAGTGAAGCAAGCACCCCCTCGTGACAGCGTGTTTGTTTCTTGGCCCATCTCTCCCTGTTTCTCACATATACCAAATACAACTGGTATGTGACAGCACTTATTTCTCTGGAAAAGCATACGAATTCCTGTATTCTTGGCATCCATTGCACATCAGGCTAGTCCCTCTGCTCAGTCTTACTCTTTCTGTCCCTTTTATTTGGTGTTTCTCAGAGCTGGATAGTTTTTCTTGCCTCTCCATTTCAGAGCTCCCCAAGAGCCCATCTGGGAACTATGCACAAGGACATTATAAATTATTAAAACCAGGTCTGCCCATATCAATAAGCCCAAGAACATGTGTTGTTGGTGCAATAGCTGTGGTTTACTTTGCATCTTCTTGCCAGTTAGCTTTCAACATTCAATATTTCTTAACGTCTTGCCACCTTATTCTTATGTGAACAAGAGAAATTTTCTCCTATTTTTAATCATGTGAAGCTGGCTCAGCCAAACTGAGTAACAGAACTAATTAGCAAAATCCATGTGAGTGCAGTCCCTGGATGTCAAACAGCATCAACCATGGAGCAATTTGGATGAGTTCTCCCAGGAAAGACATCAGAACCTGGGAGTCCCTTGTACAGATGGTCTTATCCCCACTCCATGACACTTGATTTTCTATTTCCCCTTACATGAACTACAGATCATGAACAGACACACCTTTTTTGTGAAGGCCTTTTGAAACCCCTGTAGGAAGGGACTGCTAGAATGCTAAATATTATTTGAGATTTTGGGTTATTTGGTTGGGATGTCCTAAGAGAGAAAAATCCACGCATGAGCAGCAAAGGTATCTGCGTGCAACCCTGGTGTGGGAAACAGCTCTCCAGTGAGATGAGCAATGAGTGAGACATATGGGGAATAGCCTGGTCTTCAAGTCAGGAATTTCACAGCTCTGCTCCGGCATCTTGAGCAGTATAAATGAAT
Organism: Anas platyrhynchos; assembly: GCF_047663525.1. NCBI lineage: Eukaryota > Metazoa > Chordata > Aves > Anseriformes > Anatidae > Anas > Anas platyrhynchos. The sequence continues at coordinate 141,121,386 of NC_092587.1, forward strand.
CATCTGCACAGCGAAACCACAGAACGACACCAGCTTCCCTAAAAGTGCCTCTATATATATAGCTGCTGGACTTGCACATTTTTGTTTATAAATACTCAGTAATAACTGACCACAAAGTGACATGGTCTTCTCAGCAGACAGCCCCTAAAAACATACATTTATTCCTGAGCTGTAGGAAACCAGGCTGTTGCACTTCCAGATGTAATATTTTGACTTAAAATCCTGGTAGTGGTGTGTGATCACAATGTTTTATGGGAAAAAAAAAAAAAAAAGACAGCTAAGATAGAGCTCTTCTGAAGAAATTTAGTTAAAATTGGAAAAAAATTGGAAAAAATAAATGGAAAGTTTAAAAAATATTATCTGGCAACTACACCATTACTCTGTAGGTATTTGGTTTTAGTCTAGTTTTTTAAAAGCAGGATAGCACATATCATTGCATTATAAACTCACTTTGAATCTCGTAGCCCACTTCATGTTTTCAGAGCATCTGAATTTGTAGAAGCGTGAGGGAAATTGGTTGGCCGTGAGGGGAGGCCATGAGGGGAGAGCTGAAAGGGCTGGAGTGGAGGGGTTTGTGTGTGCGCTAAGGACACATATCTCCAGAAGAGCTAGCGATGCTCATTCTGCTGCTCGCTGAACAGCTTGCGATCAGATGGCTTCATTCAATGAATGCAATGAATGTGTTTGCAGCAGTTGGTAGGTGTGATCGTTTCAAAGTCATTTAACCTCATTTCCTGCAGTTTTGCTCTTTTTGAGCCTGGTAAATGTCTGAGTTTATGTGCTGGCAACTTGTTTGGCACCATTGGCCAGGGTTGCCATTAGAGATTCCCACCTCCCTTGCGTACGTGAAAAGACTGTCCCAGAGAAGTAGAGCTTAGACTTCGGATGACACTGGTCACCTTATCTGATGGCTCTTCTGTCTGGCATATGACACATCCCCAAAGACTGCGGTATGTCAATAGGTGTCATCAGCTATATGCTTCTTCTCCCTGTGGAAAATGGCAGCATGGTCTCAAAACCTGGCAATTTTCCCTCTCTTAAACAACATTCTAAGGTCTCCAGTATAAATGAGGATGACAATAGTGAAATAAAGAGTTCACAAATTATGTTAGGGATAAATTAATAAATGGTACATGAAGGATTTGTATCTCCTTACTGCAATCAATGGTTGCATCGCTTCTGTTTCTGAGTCACTACTCGGTTAGTGGCAGCACCACGAAGCCTTAACCTCAAGCTGGGATCCTGGTGCTCTAGACTAGGGCTTCTTGTCTGAGGTTTGTGAAGTCCTGGGGAGGAGGCATTTTTGTGAGGTCTGTGGGCAGGGAGCTGCATGCCAACACCAGTGCTGGGAGGTCAGCAGGACACCACACAGTGCCTTCCTGGGTTAGCAGTGACGTGGTGCATGACAGCCGGTCCCTGAGGGACAAAGGGGCTGGAAGAAGTCCTGGATTGCCTGCAGGAGGCATCACATGTCAGGGCAAGGCACGGGAAAAACTGACTTGTGGTCCTGCTCCAGACTGAAGTCCTTCACATGACTGCCCTCTTCTAGATAGGCAGAAGTCAACATTACCACAGTTGAAAACCCATTTTTTCACCCTCCTGCTTGTGAGCCTGGAGACCGTAGCCTGCTTGCATCAGTTAATTCCTTACACCCCACCATAGAGATGGCCTGCATGCAAAGTGTGAAACTGAGATGGTTGTCATGGAAGGAAAGAGGAATAAACCCATTCGTGATTCACAGGCTATATGAGGAATCACAAAAGAGGAAAAACCTGCCATATTGTCCACACAAAAACTCACCAAACACATTATGTGAAGAGTGCAATTGTTCAGCTGCTGACTATGCTGCAGGACACCGTCTGTCACCCATGAGAAAGTTTGGGTTTAGGTAGAGCGTAAAATAGTCATGTGAAGACACGAGTGCATGTAAACTGCCATTCGTCAGAAAAAGGGAAATTTAGTCATATATTTAGCAGTCATTTCCCCTTTTTTGGGAAACCCAAATGCATATTTTTGCTCTCTCCCTGTCTCTATTTCTCTCATCCTCACTCTACGGAAGGAAAGAAAGGTGGGTCTAAAATGTCATTTGGTTTTGACACAAATTTGATTGGGCAACGAGCGATAAATTTCCGCTGCCTGTTGGGCTAAGCTCTATATAAGGCTCTCACCAGCAATTTTCATTGTTACATCGTTTCACGAGAGACTAACGGGTGAAAGGATGCAGAACCACAGGTAAGTGAAGCTTATGGACATCTGGGAATGAAAGCTATCCTTAAAAACCTCAGGGTGTGCAGGGGCTTACAGAAAATGCTAGATACTACACTTAAGGGACTGGAAACCTCTGAACAAAAATAACCAGGTATTTTCATCAGGCAAAGGATCTGAAGATATCCTTTTATAGGGCATTACATGTAAACCATTGGCCCATTGGCACTGTTAATGCAGCAAAGGAAGACACTAGCTCCTGATCCAGGCATAGTCATGGAAGGGGATACTGCTCCATGCCAAACGCTTGCATGTGTCATGGTATGGGAGCCAACCTGTGGTTATGAAACTGTATTTGTTGAGCAAGAGGTTGGCTTTGTAGTGCTGTAAAGATGACAATAAGCTAGAGATAAGTTATTACAGTCAGATTATCAGGTGTCAGGTAAATTTAGCCATTAGAACATGGAGAAATTTGGATTAAAAACACATGAATATGAGCATGATGGGATACACAGAGAGTGTTTGCAAGTAAGTACCTATGAATAGGAATGAATTATACTGGTTGAAATACATTTTTGGTCTTGGATAAAACTTGAAGCAGTTGTCTAGTCATTTCATATCCATCTAATGGGACAGTCTTAGCATTAGACTAATGTTAAATGTATGTAATTTGCATTTCTTTACACAATATGGAAAAAGTGCGCATTATGTATGTGTACTGTATTTATTTATGTACACAAATACTTACGTACAGCATAAACTGATGCCTATCTATAGCAAATGTAATGCATTTCTGAATGTTGTACACAGAGATAATATGTGATCAGTCGACTGAGCAACAGCAGTTGAAATCTTATGGCAGACCATAGTGGCCAGTGATGTACGCAGATGCCTACTTGCCTGTCCAGGTCAATACAGATGATAGCTAATGAATGACCAGCAGCAGATAGTTCTGTTTTCAGAGATGGTTGTGGTGTCTATACTCTGTACTCACTTGTGTACCAACTGCAAGGTGGCTGTACATGAGTCAAAGTTGTTGTTCCCCCATTTGCTGGGGACACGGAGAGCTTGGCTCTGGTTATAGCAAGGTTTTGTGCTTTTTGGCCTATTTTGGTAGCCATAGTGGGGAAGATGGAGTCACACAGGATTTAATTAAGGCATACAGCCTTGGCAGAAAGCTGAAGGGAATGCTTAGAGACCTAAATCTCTGCTGCATCTTCTTTCCTGGGCTTACCCAAACAAGCTACACTACAGCCAACTTGAAGTGGCTGGCCCATGCCTCCATCATGTCTTATTGCTAAATACACAGAGCTGTATTTCTCTACCCTTAGCTATTGCACCAAACAAAACAAAGCAAAACAAACACATGGGGACAGCAGCATCTTGTGGCGTGTTGTTTGCATCTCCCAGAGTGAAAGGAAAATGACAGAAGTGTTTGTGCCAAGCCAGATGCCAAGCCATAATTTGGGGGTGAAGAAGCCCATCTGTTCCCTAAGGAGAACCCAAGATCACCAGGCCTGGTGTTTGGAATAGGGGAATTAACTCTGCTGGTGTTAATGTTGAGTATTTTAATTGTATCTTTTGTCTCCTAATAAACTTGCCTTCAGATTTCAAGACACTTTCCGTCGGTCTTCTCCTTCCCATTTCCTCTGGGAAAAAATGCAGGGGCTCTTCTTTGTCCTGCTTACATGCACAGTGGGTGCCTCTGCTTTCAGGCTCCAGCAAGGGAAAAGCACAGGTAAGGGCATGTTCCTTTTTTGTTATTATTATTTTTATTTCTTGTCTCCCTCTCCCCTCTTTTTTAATGCGCCTGGCCAGCAGTAATGATAAAATGTTTCTGATTTATACAGAAAACTGCCCAGATCACATCATCTCTTTCCAACACTACTATGAACTGCATGGAGAACCTGTGGTTCTGAAATGCCCTTCCCCCAGATACAAACATCTGGATTTTTCTTCCTTGACCCATAATATCACATGGTACAAAAATGACTCAAAAACCATGATATCAGGAAGAGGTGAAGATCCAAGAATCTGGGCAAAAGGAGATGCACTCTGGTTTTTACCAGCAAGGCAAGAAGACTCAGGAGTGTATGTCTGTACGAGAAGGTAGGTGCTTAAAAGAAAATTCAGTGTGCTGAAAAAGGTGACTGTATCTAAAATATGTTAGCCTGATTCTAAACACAATTTATCTTCAGAGTGGGTTTGGATAAGATCATTTCCTCACCAACTTTAATATAGAAAATATATGGGAAGTTAGAAACTTTAAATATGTTGTGTCTCCTCTATAAGTATATAGAAATCTTGATGCGTCATGTATTGCTACACAGTATTGCTACTCTACGATCTCACAAGGAAATAGTGTACATGAGAAGTTTGCTCTAGCTTATTTTTAAGTCAGTCAGGGATGCAGCAAGCAGGGGTGTGCAGCAGACAGGGAACACGGCAGAATACAAGCTGTACATCACAGCTTTAGAGAAGCAGACAGCATTGTTTGCGGTTTGGATTGCATTACAAAGCATATACCAAGAGAGAGTGGCTCTGAGGTGTCTTCCTTTTTCCCTGTTCCTTTCCGCTGATCTTTACTTTTCTTCTTTTGCACATTTTAAAGCAGAATTTGATTGCTTTGGCTTTGCTGGAAGATGTCTCTTGAGACCCGGTGTGTATTTACTGGGCTGGTACCAGACCTGTGATAATACAGGCTTGCAGCCAAGGCTATTTTCAGTCTTACTGGTCATTTTTTTTTTTTTTCTGAGAGTTTATGGTCTGACAGCCTGCTGTACAGTTTCAAAAGAGGAACAAGGATCTGGACTTGTGGCGGACTGAGGAAGGCAAAAACCATCAGTGCCATGCAGGCCTGAAATCCAGAAGGTGCCTGGGTCTTTGCCCTCCTTCCAGTCCACCTCCCTCGCTCTGGGACCCATGAGGTCTGTACCCGTCTGCACATCCCAGCACCTGGAGCTGCCTCTGCAGAGCTCATTTTCCTTGCAGAACAGCAGGCAGAAAGCAAATTAATAAATCACGTTCAACTTATTAGGCTGGCCTTTCTATGTGTTAGCAGGGAATGCAATGGTGGGACAGGAGAAAAGACTTCAGTAGTGCAGCCAGCATTAGAAAAGGTTGTAAATATGGAAGTCATGCAAATTCTGCTTTTTATCCTGTTTTTGGACACTCCTGCCTCAGTTCCTCAATGCCTCTAAATGTGGCAGTGTTACTGCCAGCTATAGCAAAATGCTGTGAAACCTGTTTGAGAAAGATATGCAGGGGTTGAGTGAATAGCTTCATTGTTAGCATTATTACAGGATTAATGGAGTACAAAAAAAATAATAAATGTACTTCCTTCTCATATGATCCCATAAGGAAATGAGAACATGTCTTCAGCAGTCTGTGAAATGAGGCTGGAAGCAAAGTATCACAGATCTCTTAGTTTGCTGAGAAAGAACTTGGGATTTGGGCATCCCACCGGTCCCAGTGCCATAGGGGCAGTGTGAGCCCATCAGACCACAGACACATGCCTGGTTATGCTGGCCTCTTCCTGGGGGAAGGCAGAAGCAGGCTTTCACAGGATGGAGAGAACACAGCTCAGGCATCAGCCTCCCCCAAGTTATTTGTCCATTTTGTTCCTCTTTGTGACTGGAAGTGATTGCTACTTGGGGCTGGGAAGAAAAGCTAGATACTGTGCAACTCTCAGGCCTTCTTTTCTATGTAGACCAATATGTACTCACAGAAATGCCTACCAGCTGTACAATAGTAACTGCAGATGTATTTTAATACATGCTTTAAACTTTTTATTTCTTCCTTACGTTGCAATCATTAGGGTTTTCACAGTCAAGAGCTCTTCCAAGGAAATGGGTGGAGGGTTCGTGACACACTTGCCACTATTCAGATGGACACGGTGCCCCTCCGTGCAAAATCAAAGCCATGGCTTTAGCCTGAGGGTGTGCAGCAAATTTTGTGTACAAATAAGAAAAGAAAGCTTGGAACTCTGAGGCAGACATGTGTCAGCAACATGTTTAGATCGTGCCCAAAACAAGTACCAGTGATTCTTCGGGATCCCTCCTGGTATGATCTCTGTCTTGGCCTCCTAGAACGGGCTAAGGAGGGAAATAGAGCTGGGAGGAATCAAACACAGACCAGAGGCTGTGTATCAAGGGATAGATGGCTGTGGAAGTGAGGGCACCTCTCAGACCAGGCCGGGTGGTCTCCTCAGGTCTGGAAAGACAGGTGTAGAGAGGAACACCCTGATCCAGCTCACACCCACTCAATTACCGCAGAGAGTCTCAAAGCCTGCTCTCACTGGCTTCAAACCAGCTTAAGCTATTGGCTGCCAGCTTTCAAGTTCACTTGCCATGGATTTGATGGGTGTCACTTGGGCTCCCTTGTCACCTGTGGGTGCTCACATCTCCCCACTCTGCCCACAGGAACAACTCCTACTGTGCCGAGGTGTCCATCCACCTCACCGTTGTGGAGAAGACAGCTGCTCGAGACATCGCTTATATGCAGGTCCTCTTCACTTTTACCTCTGGAAAGATCGTTTGCCCTGACCTGTGGGAGTTTACATCGAATATAACCAGTCTGGAGCTCAAGTGGTACAAGGTAGAACTTTAAACTTCTCTTTATGCAAAGCCTAATCTCATCCCATTTTTAAACAAACACTTATCTCCACTTTCTGTTTCTCCTGAACTCCATGTAGTTAAAGTCACAAGCGTTTTTATGTCACAGCATAATATAATGAAGATTACAACATGTGGAGGTGCTGGGAAGAGATTGAATCAAAGTTCACAGTGGTCTCTTGCCTATCTTGCTAGTCCAGGACTTTTCAAGTAGGAAATCCTGGTTTTGCCTTTAATGTTAAATATCCCTCACCTGACCATCCTCAGCTCTCCACTGCACAGCATGGGAGTCTTGTTATATTTTCCCCATACCTTGGTTTAGCTTTTATTTACACTCCCACTATGAACATATGCTCTGCCTCTTGCTGCTATCCTTCTTAACACAGGATGTCATTCCTGTGCTGGTTTCACACAGCCATGCCTATGGTGTGATAAATACCACACCAGCAAATTGTCTCTGCTCAGGTTTTCCTTCAGGAGCAGGCTATAACTGATGTACCTATGTGAAAGTCCTTCCCCACAATGTGTTGTGAAAACCTGTGTGATTACTAGAATCTATCTGTCTTAGAAGAGTGCCTTAGAATATTATTCTTATAAGGACATGTATGGAAAGTAATAGCAGGAAAACCTTCCTGTTTACACAGAACTTATTTTCCTTAGAAGAATTTCTTAGTTGATTACTCGTAAGAGGATTCAGGAAATACCCTGGTATATTTTTCCATCTTAAAACGTGGCTTTACTGAAAGGTTTTACACGCATATTATAGCTACATTACAATAGCAATTCTTCACACTTCATAGAATGCCCCAGACCGTTTTGAAGAGGGATGTACATTTGAACAACTGGATTTGTAGTGGGAAAGTGGAGCTGGGTGCAACCACACCTACTGGGGACATAATACCTGTTATTGCCTTTTCTCCAGGATGCCCTGCTTTTGGAAGACAACGGTGAAAAATTTGTGTTTCTGAAAGGCTCGAATTCCCTGATCTTCACTTCTGTATTGCCAACAGACTCTGGCTACTACACCTGCAAGATGTCTTTCCCGTACGAAGGCGTAACGTACGAGATCACCAGAACAATCCAGCTGCAGACAGTGGGTAAATACTGACCCCCCCCCCAAAAAAAAAAAAACAGCGCCGCGCTGAAGAAAGCTCTTTGCCACAGCTCATTGCTAGTGAAGCTCAGGAGGGGGGGCTCGCATCCAGCCCTCTGGTGCTGCCAGGGGGAGAGAACAGGGGTGCCTGCTTTTGGAGGAGATAGAGCAATTTCTCATAGCACATCTGGCACAGCTGTGCGCCTAGCCGCAGCGCTCGCCCTGCCTTCGGCAGCAGCCTTGCAGGAGGCAAAACCCATCCCTCGACGTCCTAGGGTGCGGGAGGTCACTGTGCATGACTCTGGGGAGCCTGGGGGATAAAGGAGCCTCCGTCCTGGCTGGGGCTGGGGGAAGGCCGCTGCTTCTCACCGCCCGGCGGGCAGCAGAGGGCGGCCGTGCGACAGCGACAGCGGGCGGCATCCTCCGGGCTCGCCAAGGCTTCTGCCTAAATCTTCTCCTCCGGGCTCCAAAGGGACATCACAGAGTCACTAAGGTTGGAAAAGACCTCCAGTTCACCTGATCCAACCGTCCCCCTACCACCAATATCACCACTAACCCACATCCAACCCCTCTGGGTGATGGAGTGCTGCTTTCCGCCGGTCCGGGCAATGACCAGATTTCCCCCTGTGCTAGCACTGACTCTCCGTTCTCTCTCTCTGTCCAGAACAAGAAAAGAGAATTACCCCCATAATCGTGTATCCAACTCAAAAGACAACATCAGCTGCTCTTGGTAAGGCTCAGCGTTATTTTGGGGAACATCTAATGAGATGAAAATTAGAGGAGGTTCCTTTACAGTCCAATTCGTTGGTATTTATTATTATAGTTCCTTTGATACTGGTTATGTCAGTTGAGAGGCAGCTTCTCACTATTCCCTCAAACAGCTCTAGGTCTTCCAGTGGTTTTGAATGAGCCACCAACTCTTTTGGGAGGAGATATTTTTAATTGCTTCTTAATGTTTCAATTGGACAGTTGTAATCGGTTAGAAAGTACCTTGACAGAAACTCATTTTTTTCTTTGAAGATCGTGTTATGACTGTGCATTTCTGTTGCCTTTCCTCATTTTAGAGAAGAGCAGGTATATTTTACACTAAGCTCTTTTAACGTGGATGCTCTACACACAGTGTTCTTAAATTTAAATGCCACTTTTTTTTTTTTTTTTTCTGTCAATGTACCACTAAGTCATTTTTTTTTGCCTATCTGCTCCACAGAACGTATTATATCCCTCCGATCACCATCAGTATAATAACAACATTGTATAAATATTGAGCCACGCATTTTCCATATAAAATAGCTATGCACTAGTGTGAAGGATTTTTATCCTTAGCTCAGAGTAGCAATAATTATAGCAAAATTCTGAATTTTTGTATCATCACTTTGGCTCTAGCGGTCCCATCTTGATCTGAATGTCCTTGCCTGTAGCACCTCCGAGGGAGGTTGCACTGCTGCTTAGTGCACTTGCTCCAGAGCAGTAAATCGCACTGTGCCCTTTTTGCCTCCTGAGGAATACATCTAAATCAAAAACAATCTGGGGCTTAACTTCAGTTTTGAATGTAGCAGTGCTTGACATGTGTGGGAGCTTGATCTCCCACCAGAGATGTTGGTTTTCACCGAGATAAAGTAGTTCTCAACATGTATCTGAGTGCTTTTTAATCTTTCACCAACAGGCTCCAAGATGACTCTCCCTTGTAAAGTATTTGCTGGACTGAGCAGGCATATCGATACTGACGTGGAATGGTTAGCAAATGACACCATCATTGATGTGGTTTACAAGCAAAACAGAGTTACAGAGGGAGAACGACAGTAAGTCAGACTGAAGTGTTTTCTTGTGGTTGTTATCTTAACCTGCAGTGTTACACTGGCTCTTAGATGAATGCCAGGTAATGAAATGGGATATGGAGAGTCCAGAAGTAAAAGTCAGAGCTAAGAAAACACACAATCAAGCAAAAAGCCAAAACATACCAAGCAGAATGATTTTTTTTTTTTTTTTGTAATCTCTGGATTTCATTCCTGTTATACTGTAAATGACCCAGCTCAGAGCCTTACACTTGAAGCACAGTCTCGTGGGCAGCTGAGCTAATGTAAGAGCAGACTGCAGTGGAAAGCAATGGGCCTTGATCCTTCCCAGTGCTTTTCTTATCACTCTCCTTGCCCTGTGCCAAGGAAATGCCACCATCCATTCCCCCACACTATCTCTGGCATTCATCAGATACTTCACTGAACCTCTGAATACACTTAGATAACAGAAAGCTACCCAATGGTTTTTGCCTTTTATGTTATTTTTTAAAATTGTTATTTTAATTATTGTTGGTTTTCCCCTTAGGGTTGTTGTTTTTCGCGTCAATGACTTAAAATTTAAACTGACTCACTGAGATGCCCAGGGAGTGCTAAAGCTGGCGCCAGGGAAGCACCAGGGGGGATGCTGGTGGGAGGGAAGGCAGGATATCCCACATCCTCTTGCCCTGATCCATTGTCTCTCCCCATCTTGAGATGTTTTCTGAGTTGCCTCATAGTTGCATGCCTCAAGGCTTGTGTTGTTAGTGGCCAAACGGGTCCCTCACCAGCTATGACCTTCCCAAACAGGTCTTGGCTAGAGATTAAGACTTGTTATATGGCAGAGACCATTGACGACAGGGTCTGGGGATGTGACATCCCTGTTCTGAGGGACAAGAGTGTTTAACAGTTATGGATGTGGGCTGTTTGCAGCCATGCGGCTTCAGTGCCAGATAAAAACCTGGCCGTGCTGAGTTTATTGCACAGTTAGACCCAGAGGTAACATGATAGCTCAGCTGGGTTCCCGAGTGTTTCTGTGTTTTGGTATTCCCCCCAGCTTGATTTGGACCACTCATTCATAATGTTGTTTACATGAGTGAGAGAACTTAAATGCATTGTCAAGTGACATAAGACATAATGTGGAACATCTAGAGTCTCTTCAGGACTTAAAATAGAGCAGCACATGCGCTTTCTTACTTAGACTTTCATTACTATTACTACCACCACCACTACTACTAATATTACTAATGTAACTATTAAATATTACTATATGTTTGCACATGGAAAGAGGCAATGCCATCTCAGGGTCACACAACACCCATGGTGTGTGAGATGTCTCAGCTCTGCTGGAAGCCCTCAGAAGGGCAGCAAGTCATATCAGGTCAAATACCACAGGGAAAACGTATTTCCCACAGAAATTTGTGGCAAAGCACTCACTGCCGTGTTGCTACCTTCCTGCGGTACTGACCCCGGAGAAGTCCATTGCTGCAATACATAGCAGACTCATGAACAAGCCATTGCAAAGCAGCTGGACAACTTCTCCAACAGTGACTAAAAGGTATCAAGAGACAGTATTTGCACCTAGAAAACCACTTTTAAATAGTTGCACTCATGAAACAATCAGGTTAAAGTCAGCTGGAAAATTTCTAGGCAGTTTCTTGTACTGAAATCTAGATTTGAGGTGAATGATAAGCAGGTATGGTGGCTCAGTTTGCTAAGTGAGTGTTTGCAGATTTATGTTCTCCATGTATACTCTTCCAGCTGATAGTAAAAATTAATCTCAGAAACTACTAGATGGTCAGAAACAAGGAACTAGATTCTTCCATGATCCTCTGTGGGGAGCTCAGTTATACACAACTCTCTCTGCATTTCTTCCCTCCCTTTTCTTTATTTCTTGCAAGACAAATAAAGATCTTAGAGAAAAAGAATATTCTGGAGTGCAGCAAGGGTACTGAGAGGAATGGAGACTCAAAGAGCTGGCAGAACTGGTCTGGAAGCCACAGGTGTCCTGTAATGCAAAGAGGCTAGTCAGAGATGAGCAAATATCCAATGCATTTTCTTGCAATATGCTGTTAGAAAGAACATATCAGAGAGAGAAAAGCCAGCTGATAAAAGGAATTGACATGTGACTTTTCTTTTTCTTTCAGAGAAACCACAGAAAATGGTGAGAACTTCATTGAAGTGCCACTGATTTTTGAATCTGTCGAAGAAGTGGATTTTTATACAGACTTTAAGTGTCTGGCACAGAACAGATACGGATCCCAAGTACTGCCAACAAGGGTCAAGCAGGAAGGTAATGAGCTTGACTGCTTATTTGGGGGACAAACGTTCTATAATTGTTATAGTTATTCTAAAACTAAATTATCATCAAAGTCATTTACACTTTCCAAGTTAGTATTGAACTGGATTATTACCTGGGAAAAACTGATTGCCTCTTTAAATTGTAGACCTAGCATGCACAGTGTTTTAGAATAGTCTGTTCACAATGAACACATCTTGTGGGCTGATTATTGACATTTTCCACAAGCGAAAAGATCTGTGCTGGTATATATCTGTTCATTGGCTAGGGCTCAAATTTAGATATGCTTTGTGAAATGATGGCTCCAGTGAGACTACTGGCAAACTCTCATTGGGTGTAACGGGGCCAGATCAACCCCAGCTCCTCAGAAAGTAGGAAAAAAAAAGACAATAGCAGAATAAAGATCAGAGTGTTCCTTCTCCTCATGCACAGACTGTTGCCAAAATAACAAGAGGTGTAAATTATGGTGGGTGTTGTTATTTTGGCTTCTAGTAATGGGAAGAGAAGCCCTACACTTAGCGCAATTAATGTTGCAGTGCGATAGACCACTGGCTAAGAAGCAGCTGTAAAAACAATATGAAGCAATGCTAATTGTTTCTTTGCGTGACGTTGATGAATCACCAAAGTTTGCTCATATCATCTTAGAAAGGAACATGAACATTTACAGTCTTCATTATGAGTTACAGCTCATGACTCACTCCAGCATCCTATGATGAGGGGTTTGTACTCATTTAGCTAGATGATGTGCTGCTCATGTCTTCTGTGAGCTATACAGGTATTGCTAAAGGGGAGGCAGTCCATGAACTGGTGTAGGCCAGCATAATCCAAAATGGTCTGGACAGATGCTTGTCTTGGAAGCTAGGTGTATTTTGGGAAGAAGCTCACAGTCTTGGCTTGATCATTAGTAATTTATTGGGTGGTCTGTATGAGAAAATTCTTCATAGAGCTTGAGAGCAGACTAGCTGTTATGTACTCCCTTTCCATGTGGTGCCTTTATTTCCTGCTTGGATTGTCGCTGTGTTAACCGAATTAAGATGGAAAGCACGTAGCCACTCTGAGCAGGGGCTGGGAAGAGCCATGTGTACACAGGAGGACTGAACTTTAAATTCTCACCCTCTATTGTTTTCCAATATTTTCCTCCCACCTCGACAAACCCATTTCCCAGAGCACTGAATCAATAGACCTGTTCCTTTTGCAAGTGGTCAACCCTGCTGGAAGGTTAATTTGCAGACATCCTTTTTATGTGATTTCTCCTCTTCCTCCTTGAAAGTAGAGAATTAAATTTTCTGACAATATTTCATTTCTTTACTTTTCCAGCTGTTGGCTTGTCCTGGTACATTGCAGTGATCCCAGTTGCATTGGCCTGTGTCATCTTAGGGGCGATATTTGTACACAAGTGCTGGAAGCAGAGAGCTGATAAAGGATACATGATAGCAAAGGTTTAAGATCTGCTTTATTCTCCAACTGCCAACAGTGAAAAATTCAGCCTGGCTGACTTCCACGTGAGACACAGAGAGATGTTTCAGGCTAGACGTACTGCTTTCTCACCGGATGGATGTATATCAGCTTTTTTCTTCTTCATGTCTTCCATGATCTGAATAAATTAGAAATACAAGTTTGTGTAAAATGCTGCCTAGATGCAGGAAACTCACTTCTATTATTTTGCACCTAGGCTGTGGTTTGTAGCATTTTGAAACATGGTGTCCCAGGTACGTGCCCTTGTTATGAGAAGAACGGTAAGGAAAAAGAGATGGTCTCACCCTTTGTAAATTCAATAGCCTTATCCTTTGAAAAAAGGCAAAACAAAACAAAACAACTAGAACCTAAAAAACAGAAACTAAGAAAGCTTGCTCCAGAAGAGCTATTCCACGCCAGAGTGATAAGAATTTTCCTTGTGCACCCAAACTCAATTTATGTTTCTTCAGTCTACAAAACAGCTGTGTTTTTTTTTTTTTTTTTTTCCATTTTCCAGATCCAAATTCAGTTGTCATGACAACGGTACTTCTATGATTCTATGAACTTTTCCACAGAAAATCTCTCTCTCTCTCTCTTTTTTTTTTTTTTTTTTTAACAACTTGGATTATTCCTTGCTTAAATGAGTGCTTTCAGAATATTCCTCTCCAAGAGATAACTACCTCAGCGTAACAGATAATTGTACACTGGAGAATTTGTTTCTGTTTTTTCTACAAACATCTCATGGCTACAGAACTGTAGGCAGCTGTAACATGTTGTTATCTTTGCCAAGAAAAGGATTTGGAGGATGTTTTAATGTTTTGAAAGTCATTCGACTAGTACTAATAAAATTTTATTCCTGGAAGTGATTCAACAGATTACCAGTAATAAGGTACAGTCTTGCCCTTCTGTGCTTCTAACTTTTATTGCTGGATGTCTCCTTCTCTCTGATATAAGTATGAAAGTCTGGAATAGATTCCTGTAAACAATGAGTCTGCACCAGTCTCAGACTGGTGTAGGTTTGGGAACCACGTATCCTCTGAATTGAAGTATGCAGTCTGATTAATCACGATGCAGAATGGTGCCTATTTAGTTTCGTGTAACTGGATTCAAGTCTTCACATAAAACTGAAGGGAGCAATAAATAAATAAGTAACCATGCTGTACTTTGAGGATCAAAATGAGTAGAATGCCTTGGTTACTTCCTCTTCCGAGCAGATAGTGGAGAAATAATTCCATCGTACATGGTGCATGTCTTCATCTGTATTGAAGGGGAAGAGATCCAGTTTTAAGGTTTAGTTTGTTACAGATCCATAACTGACACCTCTCACAGACACTGAAGAAAAAGCTGTTTCTTTAGGAAAACCAGCCTGGAGGTTTTTTGAAAAAATAATCAGGAAAAAAATAATCAGGAAAAATGTTGGCTCTAAAGAAACAACTTTGTAAAGTAAGAATGTTAGAATTGTGTGTAGTCCTGCAGACCAGAGAGATGAATTTCTCTCAGACATCTGGGAGAAGCCATTGTCAATCTCCTTTCCACCTCCACTTACAGATGGTTCTGAATTTAGCCCAAGAAATATTTGAAGAATTTTAAAGACTAGGATGTGGCTTGAATTAGGAAACCCTTCAGGCTATTAGCAAGAACCTTCACAACTTATGAAATTTAAGACAAAATTTCCCTTTATACATTCTAAATGTTCGCTGAAAAGATACAGGAGTTGAATTTCTGACATGGTTTGTGTCAATGGCAACCAGACAAGACAACAGGAATTATTGTTTCCAAGTGCAGGATGTTAAAGACGACAAGAAACGATACATAGATTTTATGGGCAGATGCAAAAATGTGGCTGAATGTGTCGAAAAAAGTCAGCCTACTTGGATATTTGTTCTTTGAAGGAAGAAAAATGCTGAATATAGTTGGAAGGAACATGAAAAAAGAGAAAGTTTTAGGTACATCAGGAATCCTGATTTTTTTTTTTTCTCCAGCAATTGTTATTCTATAAATAGATAACAAAATAGGTTTGACAATAAGTATAACCTTTCAAAAATGTGGTTTGCTCTTTCCATCCATCTATATCCTCCCAGAGTAGCATGATAACACATCTGGCTGTGGGAACAGGGTTGGATTACACTAAGTAGTGGAAAAGAAGTAGAACGTTTTGTATATGGAGTATTGATGTCAAAAGAAAGTTAAATACCTCAGATCCTCCTCCACACTAGAGAAGGAGAAGGAAATGTGAATATGAGATAAAAATTGGGCATGCAGGGAGCTGCCCCTACATACTCAATGGTGTCTTGAATACAAGGGGAATGTAAAGAAACAAAGATTTACTCTTTAATGAAGTAAGTGATACCCACTTTAACTATTGGTACAGTAATTTTCTGAAGGCTTTCATGGTAGCTAGACTTGTTCAAATAAACTACAGTATGTACATATTTTACAGGTAGATTTGTTCAAATGAACTGCACGATGTAAATGTTTTACTTTGATTTCATTTTGTTATAAGCAAGTGAAATACATTCTACATTGTTCTTGTAAATACTACATAAAAAGAAATAAAACAAACAAACAACACACACAAAAGAAATCAAAGTGCTGGTGTCTGAGTTGGGTGGGAAGGAAGGCTTGAGATGGCTGCTTGGGGGTCCTGTTTTCCAGCACCTTTCTGGAAAGTGCTCAACCCTGGCAGCAGTGTCCCCTGCTCTCTGGGCTGCAGGGGCTCTAGGATGTGCTCCATTCTTCAACCTACCTCTGCTCTGGCCCTGCAGCAGTGTCTTAACACCAAAAGGAAAACAAATCTGGACGGAGCAGGTTCCTTTCCTGACTGCTGCCACAGCCACAGCTGTCCCTGATCATTCTCTCTCCAGCTACCAGAGTTTGAAGTATTGTGTCCTCTCATGCCTTCTGAGGCTGGAAATGTAGACTGTTATTGTGGGGATGTGAATTTAGTACATAATCCTTAGTCAGGAAGATCTATCTTATTCAATTTCCCAATGGCAATATTTTTTATTTTATTTTATTTTATTTTATTTTATTTTATTTTATTTTATTTTATTTTATTTTATTTTATTTTATTTTATTTTATTTTATTTTATTTTAATTTTATTTATTTTATTTTATTTATTTATTTATTTAATAAAAATTAGAGTTCTAGTTGTCACCATATGTATAGTCCTTTGGGTAGGTCTCTCCCAGGAATTTTCCTCTGGTCTCAACACATTCTGAGGAGAAAATATCCTGAATCTCAAGGCAAACTGAGCTTGAGGACTTAGTTGTAGCAACTTACAATCAGACCTGAAAAACAAAACAAAACAGAACAAAACAAAACAAAACAAAGGCTACTTCATGTCAAGGACTTGGGTCTCTGTGTAACAATGTTCTTCTGCAGAAAAATTGACGTAAGGAAGACAAAGCCACCTCTTTTATGGAACTGCATTT
The DNA here is from genome assembly GCF_047663525.1 of Anas platyrhynchos. NCBI lineage: Eukaryota > Metazoa > Chordata > Aves > Anseriformes > Anatidae > Anas > Anas platyrhynchos. The sequence goes on from NC_092587.1 coordinate 141,138,255, forward strand.
GCAGTTCTCATGCAGGTCTCAGTTTTATGGAACTGCATTTGCTCATCTATCTGCAAAACTTTCCAAGGAACCTCTACAGAGGGGAAAAAACTGGTGTGGCGTGATCTTGGCATGAGTTAGTTTCCAGGATAGCAGCAGCTTCTGCAGAATTAGTTCTTTGCAGGAAGAGTGAGCTCAATTAAGAGTTATTTTCTAGTCTTACTTAGAATAATTGATCTTGATGTCAGCTGTCCATCTAATAGACAACATAACTGTTTGATCAAAGTAGCAACTAAAATAAAGTAATAAGTATAATTTAGAGAGCACCACATAACTAGATCTGCTGGTTGTCAGGCAAAACTTTTGAATAAACATGGGAATAAATACAACTAGAAATTAATAGCAGAGTGAATAAAAGTAGAAATAAGAATTAAACCTATCCATGGAGCTGATCTTGGCAGATGAAGTTTAGAAGGTTGTATTTTTTTCTGATTTTAGTAGCTGAGGGAGGAAGGTGTGCATGAGGAAGGAGAAGAAAGATGTCAAATACCATTGCTAGAAACAAACCTTTACATATGAGAATAGCTGATGAAAAAGTTTGATGATTATTCCAACTCAAGTCTGCAATGCTAGAAACTCAGGAGAGCAAAACAAAATAAGGAATTGGTTTTGGAGCTGAGCGCTCCCTGCCCACTTGTAACCTTGGAGCTGCTAAAGATAACCTTGGGTTGGGCACCTCTCATCCATCCAGCATTTGACCAACAGAAAGGAACATTGATGGTCATTGATGTTTCCTCTCCACTTGGTGGAGGAAGAGTTCTCTCTGGTGTCTGAAATAAATAGGATGAATTGCCCTCTAGAGGTGCCTTTTTCCACTGGTTACACAAGCTAAACATCTAACTTCAAGACAAAGGTAGGTCTATCCACGCAGTGTTAGTGGAAAAGTTGATTGTGGACAACATGATTTCAGATTAACAGAAAGGTTATAGAAAGAAATGGCCCAGAAAAAAGCTCAGAGACATCCTTTCACACAGTCAAGGCTGCTGGGCCTTCTTGGGAAATGACTCTAGTGCTGGCAGCTCCCTGTGCAGAGAAAGGACACGGGCTCATGCTAAAGGAAAATACTGCCTAACGTTGGGATGCAGGCACAAAGTTAGGCATTGTGGAACCCAACATGAAAGAAAGCAGGCTGAAAATGACTGGGCAATGTCTTGGAAAAATGTTTGTGGCTCACAGAGTGCGGTCCATGGCCTGGAGAAGAGCCATAGCTATTACGGGAAGAAAAGAAAGAGCTGCAGAGGTGAAGCAGAGCCTTAGCAGCAGGGCTGCCAGCCCTTCCACTCCTGCTGGAGAACACCTACTGCTAGCAGGCACCGCAAGGCAACAACAGTAGACCAGAAAAAAAGCTGCTATGTGTACCTGATATATTGTAAAACTCATCTGCTGCCGGTGGACAAACACGGGCAGCAGCAGATAAAGAAAACATGATAAATATGCATTACATATTAGTCTGTTTTCATCTGTTCATTAGACTGGAACTCCTACTCTGTCGCAGTCTGTAGCTGGTATACACGGTGCCAAAGAGTTCAATAAGGCAGACCAAGTAATAGCACAAGTCGGTTTTCAGGAAGGACATATTGTTGTCTTCCTAAAATCCTCAAGGGAGAGCCAGATACCTAATAATAATGGGGAAGATTTCAAAAGCTCCCAGAGACCCAAACTCACTTGTTAGGACTTGGGAAATTCACCCATTACCTAATTCTTAGCTGCAAAGTGCAGTTTAGCTCATTTAATTGTGTGTCCCTTCTCCCAGTGTTAGTTTTTGGCACCAGCCTGAGTTGTCCCAGAACCTGAATTTCTCTTATATATATTTGCTTATCAGACCCAAGTCTGATACAAGTCATACCTACAAGTCTTGGTGGGCTCTGATTTCTTTGCGGACAGTGAAGCATTACCAGTTCTTCTGCCTAGCAGGGCTTAAATGGTACTATTCACTTCCAGCTTTTTTTTTGCCTTGGGTATAGAGGATTCATCCATCTGTTTAGTTTGGGGCTAAATGAATCATCTTGTTTGCTTGTTTTGGATCCTGAATGTGCTTTGTCATAAGTGTTGGGGAGGTCAGAGTATGACTGGACATAGTCAATACCATGTTAGTTTATTGGAAAATTAAAGACTCGACAACTTTGCGGCTTTCATGTTTGGGATGCAGCTGAACTAAGTAATTAGTATCATTACATATATATCCTCAATATGTTGGTGCTGCTCTTTTCCTTTTCACTAGGACTTATCATAGCTGATTTCCAGCCAGCTTGAGGGACTCTCCAGAGGAGACATCCAGCAAACAACAGTGGTTTCTCAGCTCTCATCGTTGACAGTCTGTGGATGCTGGAGATGAGGACCTCTTTTCTGTAGTAGAGAGGAGCTATCAGCTCAGGGGACACACAGATGCCCTGCCTTTGACCACAGCTATTAGTTTACCTGCTGAGTTTAATCCTGTAACAAGCCTGAGGATACACTGTAGAGAAAGGTCATAAATTCACATCTTCACATCATCAAAGCCCCATGTGTGACAGTTCCCTGTTAGGGAAGAATATATAAACAAATCGTATTTATTTATTTTTTGTTTAATCACACAGGCACGGTTTCACTTAGGAAATGTGGAACGCATGGGTAAGATGTGTGGAAGAGGGTGGTTTCCTACAGGGAGGGATATGAAGTGCTGAAAGGATGCTTTGGGGGCTGGAGAACCTGTGATTGTAAATATTTCAGCTAATGAAGCAGAATGGGATGAAAGACGCGTAACCAAAATTATGTTGGCCGCTAATCACTACACAGCAGTGGGGTCCTGAAATACCTTCTCAGAAGGAGTAATGGAGAGGAAAAGAAATGACTTTTAACCTGGAGCAGGGTGAAGCTGCAAAAGGGATTTGATGTGTGTGGCAGCAGGGGGTCTGTTTGCAAGGCTGCATCATGTCCTGCAGATTTGTGCTCTTTATTTCCATTGGAAACAAAAAACAAACAAACAAACAAAAAACAAAACCAAAAAATAAACAAAAAAACAAGCTGTAGAGATGCAGATACAAAATCCCATCTAAGAGTTTAATTATTGTGCAATTATTTCCTCAGCTAAATCTCCAGTGCCAAATTTATACAGCCCTTTCAAGCTTTTAAAGGCTGGAAGATCAAAAGAATTAAACACTGAACACAGTTGCTGTATGTCTTTGTAGTCATGTCCAGAGTCCTAATCTGCTTTAAACTCTTCTCGGAGATGCCAGTTTCCTTGGAAAAAAAAAGCCCTTAACGAATCTTGGATTTCCTGCTGGAGGGCACAATCCAGTCTCTAAACAATATTGTGTTGGTGAGGTGAGCTAGGGCTCCACATGACCCCAGTGCCTGTGCTATGCAGAGAGGAGGAGCCCCTTAAACCTTGCTCTGCCCTTTTTCACTCTGTCTCACAGAGGTTACTTTCTGCTTGTTCATTTTACTGCTTAATGGCTGTTGTTGTGGCTTTCACACTTGGCCATGCACTGGGAGCCACTTGCCCTGGTGAGGGTACCAAGAGCTTCCAGCCTCAGCATCCCCGGACAGTGCAGGAAAGCAGGAGTGAAGTCTCAAGGAACAAAAAGTGGAGTAATAACTCGCAGCAGCATACAGCCCTGGAAGAGGGCTTTAGGAGACAGAACCAACTGCTGAAACATAACTGCAAGGGGCTTGACAGAAATACTTTGCAGCTTCTGGGATCACATTTCAGGATTATTGCCTGTGCCTGGATTTTTATTTTTATTTATTTTTTGTTTACCTTTAACTATAAAAGCAGAATGTTGAATTACCCAGATGTAACACCTGCCCCAATGGTTAAGTCAGTAATTCAAGTTTCTAATCATCTGTCTACCCAGTATGGGACACTGGTTATCCAGAAGCAGCCCGAGACTTTGCATATACATCAGTCATCAAGTTCATGTCAGATTTGTGCTTGTAATGTTTTACATTTGCCTTTATTATATTTCTTTTTGATTAAAAAATAATTAAATCCTGATTCTACAATGTCTTTTGACCCATAGTACTTTTGGCATGTTATTCCTAAAAACAATTTGTTATGATGCAATACACTGGGGAGGTCTGAGCATGTTACGGCTTGTCTGTACGGGCAAAACATTATTTGCAGAGATTAGTCTTCATCCTCAGTCTCTCCAGGGAACTGATCCAGTTTCAGCACTTTTATTTATTTATTTATTTTGTCTTCCTTTCAGTTATTCTGTTTGCAACATACATTTCAGCAAAGAGGATGCAACTTCAGGCAACTCTCCCTGGTCATGGGAGCCTTCACCTGTGGCTGAGGCCACTCTTACATGACAACGTATGTACAGGCCTCTTGCAGGAGTAGGAATCCCTCTGAATGGATGCTGCCCCCTTCTCCCCACCTTCCAGTGAAGAGCAATCCTTCAGGAAACCAAGCAGAAGCATGCAGGACTCTTCACCTCCTATGGAGATAGGGTAGAGGAGCAAAGAGACCAGTCCCTGTGCAGCTCTCCTGAGAGCAGTAGTCCTGCTTCCTCTCATCCCAAGATTTCTTGCTCAGGAATGGCAGAAAGAAAACCACCTTGCATTCTGTCACACCTCATCCTTTCCTCTGCTCTGTCAGGGGGAAAGAGGAGAGGGCACACAGTGGGACCCAAAATCCTGCATGGGGGAAAACAGACAGAGTGATCTGCACAGTGAACAGGCGGAGATCTGAATGGAGGTGCCAGGTCTTGGTGTTTTGGCATGGTGCAGAATAGGACCTTGTAGCCCCAAATTTGGCAGCCTTGCAGACTCCTTCAGCTCTCTGGAGCCCGTGGGTTTCTGGGCACTCAATTCTTCCCCTCTAAACAAAGCAGCTTGCTCAAACATTGAAAGAAAGAAACACTGGAGGGGGAGAAAGGGGATTTAAAACCAAGTGGCCTTCTGGCATAGACTTATTGGGTCATAACATCACTGAAATAAGCTGCTTTTTATTTATGGAGAAGAACAACTCCTGTACCTCCCATTCTCCTCTGCCTGTGTTATCTTCACTTCAGGCTATTTTGTTCTCATTAGTTGAAATCCTAGGTGATGTAAAAGCTGTCTGTTCCTCTGGGCATATGGCTGTTTGGATGCAGTCACTTTGGCTTCACACTCTGCCATGTGATATATTTTCCTTAGGACTGAGGCAGTTCAGTTTAGCTCATGAGGTGGGAGCCTTTGACTTCTTGCCACATGTCTGATGTGAAACGGAGTGCATATTTCAGTTTTTCAACACAAATCAAAATATGTCGCTGAATCATGGATGATGTGACCATATACTGTCATTCAGCCTTTCCACGTGAGTTGAGTGTAGCTTCAAAGCGTGTGATCAGAGACCACAAATTATTTGTGAATGACTATAAAATGAAGTAAGCTGAGGCATATTTAATGGATTTTTATTTATTTTTTTAAATGCAGATGTTGATAGTATTGTATTCTCAAACTCCTGCATTTCTCATGTCATGTAAATGCTTTAAGATTGATGACTCCAAGATTGTGTGGGAGAGCCAAATTTAGGTATTGAAACAAATGCCAAAGTTGTAACAAAACACATGATGTTGTTAAGAAGTGACTAATGTAATTGCATCTTTTTCACTTGGTTTGAACTTGTTCCTTCAGGACAAATAGTTAACATGTGTCTGTTTTCACTGGGGGGAAAAAGAGGGTGATTTTATAGTTAGCACAGTTATTTTTTGCCACATGTAAATTGTTTGCTCACCTTTTGACCTTACATTCAAAAGCCATCAACTTTGCTTGGATTTGTGTTTAGGGACATAGTGGAATAAGACTAAAACCTAACATTAGTGGAGAGCTTGGATATTAGAGGTTGGCATGTCATTATCTTAAGGGATGTATGATTCCCTATGAAGTATTTTAGACTTTTGCAACTTACTATTCAACAGCTCGAAACGTTCTTAAAAGTAAATAAATGAACTGAAGTTATTATTTGCTTCACTCTCACAGGCCCCAGAAAGCTTTTCAAAACATAACTAACACTTGAGTCTCCTGAATCTACTGCCTGGACCTTGGGACTCTCTCAGAGTTTAAAGGCAGGGTCTCAAACACTTGTTTTCAAAGCAATGTTTGCACTGTGGGCTTGGGGAATTACTTGCTATGAATTCATAAAGAATACACAGAAGTGCAGGATGGAAGGGAAGAAAGCCTGTTCAAAAGTTCCCCCAGTTTTATCTAGATGAAATTTATGAAATCGTTTCCATATATATATATATATATGTATGTATATAACTATGATCATATTGTACTGAAAAAGAAAAAGAAATCTCAGGAAAGCTTTAAGGTACTCAAAACTATTGTGTACCTGCAATATCATTATGTTTATCAGGGACATTGTCTGCCAGGTGTCTATTCCATGAAACATGCAGCTAAACCTTCTTTCTTGAGTAAATTCTGTGTCTTTGCTGCATCGTTGACAAGCAATATTTTAACAATCCATTTGGGTATCAAAAGGCATATACAGCATTAGTTATCACCCATGTATTTTTTATTTTTGTGACCTGTTGGTCATTCCACAGGAGTTTTGTGGAAAAGCTGAAGATGAAATGTGATTTTCAAAGTCAGCATTCATGTCATCAAAAAAAATAATCAATGTTCTCTTTCGTTTTCTCCCACCCCTAATTCATCCCTTACCAGCTTCCAGATCCTGTGATGAATGAGAGAGGAATCCCATCAAGAGCAACCTCCTGTACAGCAAAGTCCTGATTTGCTCCATGGCTTTGTCCATCCGGTGCCCTGCAAGCTGGGGAAAAGAATATGCATCATGCATTTAATTTTTTTTTTTTATAATGTGTCTGAACTCTCCATTCTTGTATTGCCTAATTTCAGAAGGCTCGATTTCATTCATCAATCTTGTTCATGTTTTTTAAATATTGTTTTTAAGTGTGTTTTTGCTTTCAAAAAAGAGCTTTTGTTTATTAAAAATCACAATGGTAAGTTGGATGCTAGTCAAGCCAGGCCCAGTTAAAGTCAAAGGGATGGAGGATGTCAATTAATGAAACAGTAAAACAGCAAAACAGCATATACCATTTACTGCAGATGGAAAAAGAAAAATAACACTGTTCAAAATTACAGGTTATGTTGTTATTTTTACTGTTTGCAACCAGTGTGGCTATTTCTTCCTACCTCCCCTGACCCCTCCCCTACTGTTTGTGACTCCCTGTCTCGCTCCATGCTGACTGCACCCAGTTGCAGGCTCCACCCTGACATTTTTCACTTTCCTGTTTTTGGGCTAGCTGTCTCTTGTAATTAGGCTACAGAGAGATACAATATGAAATCATGCCATATGTTCTCACTCAGTATCTCTTCACTGCTTTCCTGGCCTCAGTTGAAAAGGACAGCTTTTCCACAAGCATCTGCCAGCTGATGACTGCTTAAGCTGGAAAATAGCTCCCTAGTTCCCATAAAGAAGTACTTTTCCTTCCTTGTCTGGTGACAAACCTACACTTTTTCTAGGAAGGGCGTAAGCTAATGTTGAAGGCCATTAGGTTCTCAAGCTCTTTTTCGCAGAAACTCTTTGCGGAAAGATAAGATTTTAAATCTTATCTTGCATCCTTCAACGGTGTGCATACAGCACGTCTGCATATTCAGTGTGCAGAGGAGAGACTGAGTTTGGCAGTGAGATACCTCCTCTCATCTACATCTCAAGAGAGAGGCCATCTGTCATTCTCCATTCAGATTTGCACCATACTTACAAATTGAAACATCCTTTTTTTCTTCAAATATGAATTTTGACTCCTTGACCTTGCAGTGTAGTAGAGTCAAGACAACTCCACCTCCTAATTTCCATCGTTTTCTAACCCTCCAGGCCTGATTCTAGGTGACCTGAAAATTTCCCAAGTGTCTGTAACTAGGTGTTGGTATGTACATAGACGTATGTGCTGTAGAGTGATGTGAAGATAGGGCTGGGTTGGTATTCAGACACACAGACACATTTGACACTGAGGAGCAGCCTGAAAAGCTGGGCTTCGAAACAGCTGTAGGTGTTGCTGGCTCCTGCCTTTGCCTAGTGCATAGGATGAAAAAATTCTCTCCTGGGAATAAGAAAGACCACATCTAAGATGATTTTTAGAATGAGGAAAACAAATCTCAGTGCCAGAAATGTGCCACAATGAGACTGCATGTGTCTGGATATGGAAATGATGAGGTCCTGTGACTGTCACAGTTCTGTTCTCCTCATGAACAGGGGAGAGGGGGGACAGACTCATCCCCCAGCTCCTCCCTGAGGAGGTCGTCTGGCTCCCTTTCACCTGCCCTTCTTTCTCCGTTCTCCCTGAGTGCAAAGTATCTCTGTGTCCCTGGAAGTGGCAGGATGAAGGATGGAAAGAAAGGATGGATTAGGAAATATAGCTCTACTTAAGTCTCCTTTCCTGGTCCTTCATGTGAAGAAATAGCCTAGGTGTGCCTAATTCTGCCAGCTTCTGGGTTAGAGAATTCAGACTATTTATTTATAGCCACAGGTGTTGATACTAATTCTCATTTTTTATACAATTTCTTTTACATTTGAAATTCATTAGAGAGCGCCTTATGCAACCTTGTTCAACCTTACCTATCTCCCAACCTTCCTTTGCAATGAGATAATCTAATGGTTTTGTAATTTATTTCAGTAGCTGGCAGCTTGTCTGTCCGTCCTCCTTTTTTTTTTTTTTTTTTTTTTTTTAAACCCTAGGAAAGCTTTAGATTTCCTGCCAATCAGATACTAGACTGATTGTGCTTTTCAGATCAAAGATTTTCTTAGTCTCCTGCAACTTGTGGTGCTGATTTACTTGTGTAAGAAGTGTGGTATTTACATAATGACACAATTAGGGAGAATGGAAGAAATGTGAGAAATATAATTTGTGTTAGTTAATTTCCTGCTCACAGATTGTGTCAGAGAGCTAAGTATGTTCCACTTTACAAGAGCCTTTCAAAATAAACATTAAAAAACCTCTAGTAGTTAATATCTGGTTTTGAACCAGTGTTTACTCTTCCATTGTTTCAAATAAGAGATTACTTACTTTTGAATTCATTCCATTATATATATACATATACTATACGTATATGTAAAATATGGGTTATCCTATATTCTTTGTGACTTTATTATGCATTTGCATGCATTTTTTTCTCTTCTCTTTTAAACATTACACTGTAAAATGTTTTAGTGTACTCTGCACACCTAACAAAGTTGATAGTTTATACTACAATGCAGTATACAAAGATAAAGGAGAGGCCAAGGAAGACACAAGAGAGGTCTGCAAATTCAGATTGCCTATGATTCTTCTCAAGGCCAGAAAGAGATGGAAGGCAGACTTCTTCACCATTTTTAGGCAAAAATATAAATTAAAGAGAAAAGATTCAGTCTCACAGTAATGGCAGAGGTAAGGATTTGCTGGTAGTAACGGTCTGGACTATTCAGATATCTGTTGAGAAAGAAACAGATGAGGATACAGATGATCCATCAAGTTCTGGGAATGTGTTAGTGGCAACTTTGTGTTGTAGATACAGAGGAAGTTAATAGATAATGGAGAATAATTAAATGTGTTTGAAATTCAGTCCAGTCAGAGGGTGGACATTAATTTGAGTTATAGGAGACTACAAAACAATAGCATCATAAGTGAAGGAAGGAAGCCTTGAATCAGTGTAAGTCAGACAGGTAGCATATCTTTGGAAGAACTTCCAAGGAGTATCTAAGGAAAAAGAACACATGTAAGAGATAAAAAGCTGGTTAAAAATAAGGTGGGTATGCCAATACCAAAGCAAGCCATGCTAGTTCAGTTTCCTCTTTTCTAGGGTAAGTGACTTAGTGTTAAAGAGAAAGCAGCAGCTGTGATTTATCTCAGATTTAATAAGGGGTTTGAGGATTGTCACAAGTAAACTAGAGAAATGTGGTTAAGATGATGGGAACGTAAGGCTGACACTCAGCTATTGGAAAAGAATATTCATTCAGTAATCACCAAAGAATTTCTGTCAAACAGGATATTTCAAGGCAATGTTGCAAATTTAATCCCTGTAAATGGTTTAATTCTACTTAATCTTATTTAAGTTAGTAATGCTGGTGACAAACTAGAGAATACTTAATGAATTCATATGTTAAATGAGTAAGATAGGGTGGAAACACATTGAAGATAAACAACAAGGGTCAAAGTTAAACTGATATGGGGGTAGGGGGTGGGGGGTAGGTAATAGTACAAACTGATAAAGACAAGCCCAAGAAAGGAACATGCTAGTTAAAAAAAAAAAAAAAAAAAACCCTTGGTGGTATTTGGGGAACTGATTAAGCAATAGAAGCTCTACAAAGCATATGGAAGACAAAGTCCAGCAGAAATTTACATGAGTCAGTAATGCAAAACAGTTGCAACACAGACAATTTGTATTGACAAGTACTAACAGGGTTTTCTTATATATAACACAGGAGGTATTTATTCCACTCTGTTCTTAGTGGGAAGACCTCATCTGAGATTCAGGCTTTATTCAGTTGGAAACACATTTTGAGAAAGATGCACATAAATTAGAGACAATCCAGAAGAGATACATGAAAACAAGTTTTGGAAAATAAGATTTATTGGGAATAAATTTAAACAAATTTGCTAATGTAAGAGAAGGCTGGGGTGATATTGATAACAGACTTCCAAAACGGCAAGAAGACAGTGAACAGTTGTCTTCCATGTTCACTGGATTAGGACAAGCTGTGACAGCAGTGTCCCTGAGGGGGTTGTACTGGATCTAGTCCTGCTCAACTTATTCATCAATGACCTGGATGATGCAATAGGGTGCACCCGCAGCAAGTTCGCTGATGGCACAAAATGGGGAGGAGTGGCTGATACCCCAGAAGGCTGAGCTGCCATTCAGAGCCATTCATTCTCTTTATGTAACTAAGTAAAGAAATTTAATTAGTTGTTACCCTATTAATCCATCTGAACTTGGCATGCTGGAAACTTATCTTAAAAAGACAACTTTAAGTGAGCAAAAAAGACACTAAATCTGCAAGGGAGAGCTGAGTACATTACAGAAGCCCAACTTTCCCCTTTAGCTGTGGCTAGGGACAGATACGTGGTTTAATATCTTCACAGAAACATCATGCTCACTTTTGGTAATCTGAGACTGCATTTGACTGCTGAATGTTTGAACACAGTGTGGCTTAAAATCCAAGAAGTACTTTGGAGCCTTTAATGATGTTGGCAAATATAAATATGTAAAATTAATGTTAGCACCTCTTCTCTATGTTGCCTCTCTAGGTCTGTGGACATTTTATATAAATATTTAATTCAATTTTATTTCAGGTTCACAGAACAACTAACAATACAGTTATATAATCAACTTTGTCCCTTTGCACTTATAATCCCACCTTTATTTAACAATTTGTTTTGCTTTTTTTTTGTATAAGCTTCTAATGTATGCTTTTTTTTTTTTTTTTTTTTAACCAGGAAAACACTTCAGTTTCTTTTTTTTTTTTTAAATATTGTGTGTGTGTGTGTGTGATTCATACAATGGTTGTTTTGGCTGCAGGAGTTTGGTTGTCAGCAGCAAGTTAATGAACAATTTAAGATACTGACATTGACACTTTCACCAATCATGCAGCCCATCAAAGTTGCTCAAGGATTTTCTACTGCATTTGGCTTCTGCAAAGTTACTCAAAGATTTTCCATTGAATTAAGCTTCTACTCGTCCTGCTGTAACTTTGTAAAGGGTTTCAAATAAACATACTTACATATTCTGTTACATACACTGTAAATGTCCTGATATTACACAGTAGAAATGAAAAGGAAAAGCAATTAAAAACTGTTTCAAAAAAAGAAAAATCTGAAATTCATAGTTCAGAAATACAAGGCCATAGCCAAAGTATGCATTTCTAACCTTTCTCACAGTTATGTAGCCCTGAGAAATATCTTTGCTAATTAGATAATTGCAGAAACTTTTCCTAATACAGCTAATTTAAATGCAAAGTCCCTTAATAAAATTCATTTTTTTCCTTTCTTTAAAATGTACTTGTCACTCTTAGTTGATTTGTGGGACTTTTACATATCAAAGTTGAAAACCAGCTAGAAAAAAAGTGAATTATATTTTAGGGAGAAACACGATTACAGTGTGAAGAGGAGGAGGAAGTTTTCCTCCTCTGCCCACCACCCTTCCTCAAGGGGCACGTGACAAAGGCTGGCCTGTGGCTATAAGATGGTACAAACCACAGGCTCCCGTCTGAATGTAGATAAAAATGCTATGCCTTCAACCAGCATGTTGGACTGATGGGCCAAAAGAGGCTGTTCTGGAAAAGCTCTGCAATGGGAAAACAAGAGATGGAGCCTACTTTCCCTGCACGTCCCCCTGCTGAACATGCCATAGATGTACCAGGTGAAAGTACAAGGCTTGGCATCCAGACAGGGCTGGGCTACAGAGTGCTGAAATGCCTCTAAGGATTAGTCAAAGGCTGGGTGAGTTTTCCAGTAAGTGGCAGCTGAGCTTTGTCCTATGTTCCCCCGCCAGCAGCAGCTGAAAGAACAAAGTGTGAGAACATGGAACAGTTTTTGACTCAGCCATGCAGACGGCAGCAGAGTGTGCTGGGGAAGATCCCAGAGTTTTCATCAAGTTTTTTCTTAAAAATAATAATTGGGAAAAAAAAATAAAAAATCATGGCATAAGATTCAGTAGCAATTTGGCCAAAGACTAACTGTTGAGTGGGAATTTGGCCTGAGACTAATTGGCTCAGACCTGAAACGCAGTGGGATGAGAAGCTCTTTCTTCACTTCTGACAGCCTGAAACTATTCTTAAGTGTCTACATCTTCCTTTTCAGTTCATCCCTTGTCTGCTGATTACAGCTGACCAAAACATGCCTGTCATTCAAGTACCGCTCTACCCCAGCCCTGCTTGACTCAGAAGCTTCTTGGGCTGTGTTTTTCAGAAGCTGCATTACATTTGAAGGAGCTGAGACAGGAAGATGCTACTTTGACAGGTTTGGCATTAGTATGTAATTAAATACTTGTGATACAGCACTCTTCACGTTGTGTTAGTTGCAGATAGCTGTGGGAAAAACAACCCTGCCCAAAGCAAAGAGGGACTTCGAGTGGAATGAAAAAACAATTTAGAAGCTTATGCCTGGAGCTGTGGTCTGGAAAGAGGCAGTGCCTGGAGGAAAGGAAGACAGGTTGCCAGCGGGATGATCAGAGTACGGATAACAATAGTTTTTCAGTCTTTTTTTTTTTTTTTTCCTTTTTTTTTTTTCCTTTTTTTTTTTTTCTCTTTTTTTCTTTTTCTTAATATTGCCTTGCTTCAATGCCATTGCTCTTCAGACTATGGACTCAGTGGATACATGAGCTCAGAGACAGGTCAGGAAAGACTTGCAGTTAATAAGGGCCGAGAATTTTGTCTTCCTTAAAACCAGCTGAAACATCTCCAGCAAAAACTGTGAACCAGTTTCCAGCTGAGCCTGGGATTCTCAAGAGCAAGTGTGGATTGTTATTGTAGGCTCTAGTTTGCACCATATATGCTAGCAGTCTCACAGTTAGTTATTATTTCTGTAGAATTAGTATCCCGGGCAGAATCAGGGCTACCTTCTTTACCTTACAGAGGATGAAGCAAAGGAAATACTCATTTTCCTTTATGCAAATATGTATACCTCCGGGTGTCTTCAAACCTATTTACAACACCAGTGAACCTCCAATTTTCCATTGACATCTCCCTGCAGGCAATGGGAACCTTTCCAACAACGTCAGACAGAAGCAGATAGGGTCTGTAAGCAAAGGAAGCAGTGTGGGAGACATGCATGCTTCACTGGGATACGTGGCTCCTTCCTGTGTGAAGGGGAGCTGTGGACTGAGCCTGGCTTTCAGAAGTGAATTAAAAAAGCAAATAAAATTTGGGGGGGGGGAAAGGGTGACCTGTGACAGTTATTATTTTGGATGAATGTTTCTGAGAATTGCCACCATCTTTTCCAGTAAACCCATTTGCCCCAAACTCTTGCACAAATTCTCCAAAAAAACAAACAGGCCTCATGTTGGAGAACAGCTTGCCAAAGCAATTCTTGCATAGGAAGGGTCTAAAGGTTTGTCTCAGTAATTAGTGTATGCAGTCAGCTACCAGAAAGCAAGTCTTGCTCGCTTTCACTGGAATGACGTGTGAGCAGGAGCCACACTGAACCTGAATGGGATGCATAGTTTTTAGGGAACGATGCCTGAGGCATAAAGCAGAGTGCAATCCTATTCCCTTTTGAGACAAGGGCAAAACAGTCACCAAGGTCAGGCTCTCATTCTGTATGTGTATGCAGAATGAAATCTGCACTGTTAGCAGATTATGTGTATGAATGGGATATGTGACAATAAGTTTGCAGAAGAGCAAGCCTGCACTTGATTTCTGCTTCCATAATGTGGGCTTGGCAGCTTCCCACTTTTCCTTACCAGCCCTTGGCATATTTTTAGTGTTAAGTTTTCTACTACATTTGTGTAGTTAAGCAAGAGAAAGAGATATTTCTTCCTCAAGGACAAGTGACTGATGCTCCTGGGAGGCTTTACCTGCTGTAACATGGGCTTGTGTATGGTTTGCATGTTATTGCAAGCCATAGCTTTGGTTTTTGTTGTGGCTCATTTAAGGTCCTGATATTCCACAATGGAAACAAAAAATCAGCCCTCAGTACATTTTTTCTCTCCCACATGTCACTGTCAAATAAAATAAATGGTAAAAATGCAGAGAGGACTTCTTTTTTTTAACAGTCTCTGCAAAGGCACAAGAAGCTGCCTTTAGTGTTTATGCAATTAGGATAATTTTTTTTGGTTACATATTTAGTGCAATGAGTAAGTATTGGTACAGTCAGGCTCAAATTAAAGCTGTTCTGACAGTATGTGCTTTAAAAATGGCAGAGAGAAAAGAAATTACTTAATTAGGCAACTTCATAACATAAGATGGCAAATTTTCCTTTCCTATTGAAGGGGCCAGTGTAAGTGGAGAAGAACAGGGATTTAATTATTAAAACTTTAGTCACTGGAAAATAACAATTTATTAAAATTTAAACTTATTTTTAAAATGAGTTTATTTTGGTGAAGTTAATTTCCAGGAAGAACCTTCAGAGAGTTCATGTCCTTCTCCAGTCTCTGCTCTTCTTGTTCATGTCTAAGTTCAAGGAATTGTTAGGAATGTGTGGATTCCCACTATTTTTTTTTTTTTATTATTTCCTCCCAGTTTGTGCTGATTCTACAATCAGAAAGAGCAACATTTTCACAACTCATTTGGCATCTTCATCCTGAGAGTTCATTCATAACCTGTAATATCTGGAATATTGCTAACACAAAACAGGAGCAGCTTAGTGGCTGAAACAGGCTAGCATGTACCAGTGTGAAACACCAGTATTTCTTGTAACACCAAACCTAGCACTTGTATGCATTTTGGCTGCAGGATGGATACAATTCACATTAGAGTGGCATAATTATCACTGTGATCTCTGAGCTCCGAGGTGCCATGGGAATGCAATTTCCATCATACTTCTGCTATTGCATGACACCCCTTTCTCTTGTCTGTCTAGCAAGAATTTCCTACATGATCTGAAGTACAACAGAGCTGATCTCCAATTTAAGCTGGGGCAAGTTGCAAAGTCTGATAATTTCTAGCTTCAAACTGCTTTCTTTCATCTGGAACGGAATCAGAGAATCACAGAATGCTTTGGGTTGGAAGGGACCTTAGAGACCATCCAGTTCCAACCCCCCTGCAGTGGGCAGGGACACCTCCCACCAGACCAGGTTGCTCAGGACACCATCCAACCTGGCCTTGAACACCTCCAGGGATGGGGCATCCACAGCTTCTCTGGGCAACTTGTTCTAGTGCTTCACCACCCTTGGAGTGAAGAGTTTCTTCCTAATACATAATCCAAACCTACCATCTTTTAGTTTAAATTCATTACCCCATGTCCTATCACTACATTCTCTGACAAAGAGCCCCTCCCCATCTTTCCTGTAGGACTCCTTTAAGTACTGGGAGGTTGCTATAAGGCCTCCTCAGAGCCTTCTCTTCTCTAGGTTAAACCCCAGCCACCCCCAGGGCCAGACTCCTACAGCGGAGCCTGCAAGGGTGCGGCATCTTCATTCACTCTCACTGCAGACAGGAATGTTTTAGTCCACAATTTCCTTTGAGTGCTGTTAAGTAAAAACGATAGCATATTCCATCAGCTGACTTACACTGGTTCAGGTAACTGGTGCTGCTCACCTGCCAGGAAAGTGCTCAGTGGGATCCTACTGCCTGGATCTGGGACTTTCAGCATGTTGCTCACAAAAAGGTGATGTGAATAGTAGCAAGGTGACAGACCTTGTGCCTGCTACAAAATTGTTAGGCTAGTCAAATTCATTGAAACATATTGGGAGAGCTATGGAAGGATCTTACAAAATCTTCTCACTGAACTGCCTGATAAAGGAGAGATTTAAATTCAAATCTCTCAATGAGTAACTTTAGGTGGTTATACCAAAGCAGGCACACCAACATCTTGGAAAGAGCATAACTTTTGAGTCCTTTCATCATCAATAAAATACAGCACAAAGAAGGGTGCCACACATGATGGTAGTACAGGCTGGCTTTGCTACAAGGTTCTGCAGCTTGGAAATGCTGTGAGGTTCCTCTGAGTCATCAATAGTAATGGAGAAAGTGAGAGGGAAAAGATGTGTTCATTCTTTCTCACACAAGCAGAGTGAAGGGTGCCTAGCTAAATTACTGAGGGGCAGATTAGGAAAGAGTAGCAGAGGGTTTTAATCACTTTTTAATGAGAGTCTGCCTTTACAGTTTAATGATTAAACTGCAGGAAATATACATTGAATGTTGTGGAGGCAACAAAAGATAAGAAGTTCAGAAAGGGACTAGACAAAATGATAGAGGGAAAGTTAATTAGTCACTAATGAATATGACAATCTGGGCATGACCCTTTGCAGAGTGGATGCCTGAAACACTATTACTGGAAAATGGAAAAGTATGACAAATAAAAACAAACTGTATTTGCATTATTCATTTAAAGTTTTTACAAGTATTTGCAGCCAAAGTCAAAAACATGAGATTGCCTCAGGGGCTGGATGGCCCCTTCATTTGGCCTTAGATCTCTCTTTCTCTGCCACATTGGCTCTAGCAACTGACAGCTTCAGTTTTGTTAACCCATAAGCTGCCATGCAGAACAAATGATCTGACTTTAATCAACAACTGCTTGAAAAATGGGGATTAGCTTCACTGAAAAGAGATATAAAATCAGCATGACGTCAAATAATGTCCTATCTGTGTACATCAACATAAAGGAAAGTAGGAAGGTAGCACACTGGAGAGAAGATATGTGAAGGTTTCAAACCTACTTTAAATATTGAAGCCATGAGTGTGTGCCTAAACCAAACTGTTGTCCACTTATTCAGTGGACAAGTAAGAGTGAAGTTAAAACAACCTAATGTGTTACTTCCTGGTTATCATGACATAACAAAGCCTTATGTTCTGCTGCTTCATACAAACACGGCTGGCTTGGTTTCCTGTTTGGACTTCCTAAAGGATACGTCAGTAAATGATGCAGCATAATGAAGGGGTTATCATCTGAACAGGGCTTTCTCTTCTACTTTGGCTCTTTCCCAAACACAGCAATAATTCTTAGGAGTCATAAAAGCGAGACAGTGTGCTGCCTGTGAGCTACAGTTTTGGCACTGCACAAGTTTGTACACAGGACGTTTTAATCTTTAACAAATAAAAGGGCTTCAGTCATGGACTCAGTCATGAGCATGTTTTAAAGGACCAGCAACAGCTCTGCGTGCCTCACTGGAAGTTAGACCTGTCACCCAAGAAAGAAACAATGAAGTGAAGATATAGATCCTGTTCGGTTTGTGACAAATAGATCTTAGCCTAAGGTAATGCTAGTCAAGCATTTGGCATTTTTGTGAGTGTTTCTAAGCTAAACATTGTTTTTTATGGTGTTCTCTGGCATGTAGTTAGGACCTAAATCAAAGCCCTTGTAAAGTAGCAGATTTCTCCTCTGGTTATAGACTTGGTATCAGATCTGCAAACAGTAAGTGTAGATATACGAATGAATTTATATTCTGCAGGGATTTCTCCACTGCAGGCATTATAAAGGGAGTATACATCTAATTGGCTCAAATGAATGTGCATGACTTGTATATAGGAAAAGGCATACTGAAGATAGTCTATATTATAGTGATCATACTGAAGTGTGAATACCTGTTAAATACATGGACAGCTGGAATGATAGCATATATACCACAGATATACAGAATATCCTGAGCTGGAAGGGACCCACAAGGATCATCGAGTCCAATTCCTGGGTCCCTAAAAGGCCACCTAAAGAATCAGACCATGTGTCTGAGAGCATTGTCCAAACTCTCCTTGAACTCCAGCAGGCTTGATGCTGTGACCACTGCCCTGGGCAGCCTGTCCCGGTGCCCGACCCCCCTCTGGGTGCAGCACCTTTCCCTAACCCAAAGCCTGACCCTCCCCTGTCCCAGCTCCATGCTGTTCCCTCGGGTCCTGTCGCTGTCCCCAGAGAGCAGAGCTCAGCGCCTGCCCCTCCGCTCCCCTCGTGAGGGAGCTGCAGGTCGCCATGAGGCCTTCTCTCAGCCTGCTCTGCTCGGGGCTGAGCACACCAAGGGATCTCACTGCTCCTCATACGTCTTCCCCTCCAGACTCTTCTCCATCTTCACAGCCCTCCTTTGGACACTCTCTAACAGTTTTAAATCTTTCTTATACTGTGGCACCCAGAACTGCACACAATACTGGAGGTGAGGCCGCACCAGTGCAGAGCAGAGCGGGACAATCCCTTCCCTCGACCGGCTAGCAGTGCCGTGCCTGATGCACCCCAGGGTATGGTTGTCCCTCTAGGCCACCAGGGCACACTGCTGGCTCATGTTCAGCTTGCTGTCGACCAAAATCTCCAGATATATCTCTGCGGGGCCTCTCATCCCCCAGTCTGTACGTACAGCCAGGGTTGCCCCTTCCCACGTGCAGAATCCGGCACTTTCTCTTGTACTTCCAAATAACGACAGCTGCAGACCAGGTTTTTTTATTGAGATCATCACTCTGAACAAACACATGAGAGCTATTAATGGTGGTTTTGTTGTTGTCTTTTCTCCATCTGTACAGTGAAAACCAAACAAGACATGAGTCAGCTTGTCTTCATTAAATTAAAAGAAGAACCTTAGTGAACAGAAAATGCAAGAGACTCATGGTCTTTCATAGACATTGGACAAACAGACCCATGGGTGTTACAGAAAACATCTTACAGGAAAA